>NC_059266.1:1373038-1378038 GCF_017591435.1 Portunus trituberculatus
ATGAATCGTCATTGCAATAAATGTTGATAGAAGAGTAATCAAGATCGTCATAAGTCGTAGGAGGCTCTGACTCAACGATGGCACCATGTCGTGTGTCGCATCACTGGAGTGTATTGGTGTAAAAATCTTCCATAGTTAGAAATCAGCAAGGCATAACTTTCTTAATAAAAGTACCCATATAACTCAAGTGACTCCCACCACCGCGCGTCGTGGATCGGGGATCGGGGAGTGTGGCCGTGTTATGGACACTAATGTCATCTTGTGATAAGGTCAAGTGCCTGCGCAGTATTATTGTAAACAAGGAAAAATAAGAACTCAGGGATGGTTCAAAGTTTAAGGAAAAAAAAAAAAAATGACATGACAAATCCACCAGTCATTCGTCGTCCCGGGCTGGCGTGCGGAGTGAAGTGAGGCAGAAAGAATCAACACTCGCTGCTCACCTGTTCCATAAAATTCTGTGTTTTGGTGTCAAACGTTCGTTCTGGAATAACTGTTGTCCTATTGTGCTTTTAATGTTCAGTACATATATGCATATATTGCCCTTGAAAATGAATGTCAAAAATAAATGCCTTCCTCTTAAATATTAATCAATCAGATCCAATCTTTTTACAATAGCATCCCGTATTGAAGACAGATAGTTTCATTTGTGAATCCAAGAATTGATAAGACCATTGGCAACAACTCACGCATAAGGAGCTGGCCAAGTGTCGGGAACATTACCAGTGCGTCTGTCAGCTGCTGGCGTAAAAGGGATGAGGCAGTGTGCGGCTTTTAGATTAGCTTAGCACACCGCGACAGTATGGGCTTGAGCGTCCGTGTGTTAACTATGAATAGTCTCAAAACACAGGCACTGCTTGGCGTACATTAAGGGAAGGGTCAGCAGGCTCTTCATGCATAGTCGATATCTTACGAGGCTGTTATGAGGGAGAGGTTGGTACTCTGTTATATGTATTTTTTATTTAATGGTAATGCTAACATATAGGGCTATGCAGACACCCTTAAAATAGTTTTGGAAGCACTCCTATAAATCAAACATTTCCCGAAATTGACTATAGGGCATAAATTAAACGACATTTGTAGCTTCGCACGAAAGAACCATGGCCCACATTCAGAAACGCTTTGTTCTCATCACTACTATCTTTCAGGGCTGCGGAGATGTCCAGATGGATTCTCAAGGGTGCCTCTCCTGTTAATAATATCGAATCATCAACCAGTCAGTACAACCGTAAAAAAAGAACACCGATAAAAACCCGTCTTATATCAACCAGAGCCTTTTGAAAATAATGGTCGTGCACTGGAAAGGCATTTCAAAATATAATCCCATACGCTGTTCAGTTCACAACAAAACATTAACCTGTCAATAGTAGAACAGTAAAAAAAACACCAGTAAAAACCGGTCTAATATCAACCAGAGCCTTTTGAAAGTAAGGAAGGTGCGGTGCAGGGGCGTTTGAAAATATAATCCCATACTCTACTTAGTTCACAACAAATCATTAATCTGTCAATAGAAACGTAAAATCTTCCTTAAAAACCCTTCAAATTTCAGCAAGAGCCTTTTGAAAGCAATGGAAGTATGGATCAGAAGCGTTTCAGAATATAATCACATGCTGTTCAGTTCACAACAAATTATTAACTTGTCAATAGAAAAAAAAAAAACTTCCTTAAAAATCTGTCAAATTTCAACAAGAGATTTTGAAAGTGGTGGAGGATGCGGATTAGAAACGTTTCAAAATATATTCCCTATAATTTTTTTCAAGTCACAATAAATCATAACCAGCAAATGAATAGAACCGTAAAAACCTCCTTCGAAACCCGTGAAATTTCAACACCAGCCTTTTGAAAACATGGAGGTACACGTATCAGAAACGTATCAAAATACATTCTCATACACCGTTCAGTCCACAACAAATCATTAACCTCTCAACAGAACCGTAAAAACCTTAAAAAATCCGTGAAATTTCAGTAAAAGCCCTTGAAAGCAATGGAGGATGAGGCTTAGAAGCGTTTCAAAATATATTCCTATACACAGTTCAATTCACAGCGGCGGAGGCTTTCACACACGAGTCCTGCAATTAATGTATGGAGTTGCACAGGTGACCAGCAGGCGAGTAGCGCAGGCGATCGATGGGTAGCTAGCTGGTGGTCGGCGTGAAGGGCCCACAGAGAAAACACTAGAGCCATTTTTAAACCCAATGCATGTTGTCCTTTTTGTTTTGTTCATAAAGGACAGAGACAAAGGACTGCAGAACTGAGAGAGAGAGAGAGAGAGAGAGAGAGAGAGAGAGAGAGAGAGAGAGAGAGAGAAGAGACTGGCTAATTAACGCATATGTTGTGACCTTCCTGTAACATTGAGAGAGAGAGAGAGAGAGAGAGAGAGAGAGAGAGAGAGAGAGAGAAATAAGTTAGTGTTCTCTCTTCTATGGTACAGAACTAAACAGACAGTTGTATGCAAGTGTGTGGAGAGTTGCAAGTGATTGGAGAAGTGCGTGGCAGGGAAGGAGTTAAGCTTACCGAGACTGTCATGGCGGCCATCACGAGTCTACCACGTGAGGCGACACACACACACACACACACACACACACACACACACACACACACACACACACACACACACAGTAAGTTGGATGGGTTTGTTTTTACCAGATCATCCGTGTCTTCTTATCTTCCTCCTCCTCTTCCTCCTCCTCCTCCTCCTTCTCCTTCTCCTCCTCTATCATCTCTTCCCTACCTCCTAAACTCATGCCCAGCTCCTACCCCCGTTCCCCCCCTCCCTCACCCCCCCACCAGCAACCTTTACTCCTTTGCTCCCCTTTCTCCATCTCCCCTCTCTGTTTCCTCCCACCTTATACCTCTCTCTCTCTCTCTCTCTCTCTCTCTCTCTCTCTCTCTCTCTCTCTCTCTCTCTCTCTCTCTCTCTCTCTCTCAATACCCGCATCTACCTCTTACTCTCTCTATTACCTTCTAGTACCGTTTTCATTCAAGCTCCTCCTACTCACCCCCTCCTCCTCCTCCTCCTCCTCCTCCTCCTCCTCCTCCTCCTCCTCCTCCTCCTCCTCCTCCTCCTTTCCCCCTCCCTGGCAGTTCTCTCCGGATAATACCAGTTACCATATCACCTCTAAGGGTGTGTGTGCGTGTGTGTGTGTGTGTGTGTGTGTGTGTGTGTGAGAGAGAGAGAGAGAGAGAGAGAGAGAGAGAGAGAGAGAGAGAGAGAGAGAGAGAGAGAGAGAGAGAGAGTCCTTCCCGGGTTATCATCTTTAGTTCAGTAGTGCCTCCCTCCCTCCCCTTCCCTCCCCTCCTCCCCACATCATGTCCCTGGCCAATTTTTCTCTCTTTACTGACATTGCTTTTCATTATTACTTCCTCTCCTCCTCCTCCTCCTCCTCCTCCTTTTTCTCCTCCTCCTCCTGCTTGTTTGTTCTTCCTTTCATTGTTCTTTCATGTTGTTGATACCACCACCACCACCACCACCACCACCACCACCACCACCACCACTACTATCGTCAGTACCCATTCGACAGTGTTGGTTTGATAGTTTAGGTTAGACAAGACTCACGTAGAATACAGGTAAGAGCATAGACACGTAGCATAGGCCCATTAGAACGTAAGGTAAGCCATGATAAGCCGCTAGGCCTATACATGACAGGTCCTGTTGTGAAATATATCCGCTTATATCCACTATCATCCGCATTTATAAAAGTACTGGGAAATAATCTAACATGACTTAACTTAACTTAACTCTACTTAACTTAAACTAACATAAATTAACAACGTAATTAAATATACCGTAGACTACAAGTATTTTTGGACTGACATACCTGAATCTCAGAGTAAAGGGAGGAAAAACGTGGGAAATAATGATAATTAACGAGAGTGGATCTAAAATTCTAAGCAAAACAACACGTGATGATTCTTAAGATCAGCAGCAGTTTGGATCACACGAGGATGTCAGCATAGGGTTAGAGTGTGAAATATGAACTACAACAACAAAGGTCCATCTGAGTGTCCCTTACACGTGACTAGACTCTGCACATGACTAGAGGAACGATGGAGGGAGGGGAGGGATGGCGGGAGAGAGCGAATGACAGCATAAGAAGAGTAGACATGTATTTTGAAATGCCCTGCTCTCCCACCGCGACGATTTTCAAAAGAAATTATTAGTCGCGTTCTCAAAAGTATAATCTCCTGTTATCAACCCTTTCAGTACCATGACACATTTCCATATTCGGGTTACTAATTTGTGATTTTATACAGCTTCAGAAACTCATGTAGGGTATCAAAATAGTGAAGACTGTGTCCATTCATCTTCTGACCTCCATAGACCCTTCCTAATGTCAATAAAATGGTCGAATCGTACACAAATCTCATCCTAAATATGTGTCCCAGTAGTGAAGGGGTTAATTTAGTAATCGTGTTGATCTGTCCGTAGAACCGTCAACACAAGCTTAGAAACCCGCGTCACTTCAACTGCAGCCTTTTGAAAGAAGTGCAAGTACTGCCAGAAGTGTTTCAGAATATGTATGGTCCTTGCACAGAAAACGACATTTCTGGGGAACACTTGCAGAGGTGGCAATAGTTAGGAAACAAAGGACACGTGCCGTAAGTAAGATAAGAGAAACATGAAACAGAAAGAAGAAAATAGAAGAGGCAAGCAATGATAGAAGACAGGAGGGGATGCTGATGATAAAGGCTTATCTCCAATGCAGCAACTGTGTGAAGTGAACCGAACAATTTGTAAGTTTGGGATGATTTGAGAGAAGAAAAGGAGAGGAAAGGAAAACAGAGGAGCCAGCAATAGTGAGACAGGACACGTGAGCGAGGGTTATACTGTCAAGACCACACATTCGTCTGCAAACCAAACTCAAATTAAAGGAGATGACTAGGTATATAAATTCTAAACAGTAAAATAAGAGAATAGAGAAGAGAAGGAAGCAGAAGAGGAGTCAGGCAGTGAGAAAGGACACGTGAAGGATCTGTGAGGTGAGTTATTTGCTTCGTTGTTA
>NC_059266.1:1383038-1385538 GCF_017591435.1 Portunus trituberculatus
GCAGTTTAGCAGTTTAGACAGCATAAAAGACTAGAAATTAAGCATTTGGACAGCATAGAGAAGCATACAAGTTTAGCAATTTAGACAGCACAAAAGACTAGAAGTTAAGCCTTTGGACAGCATAAAGAAGCATAGAAGTCTAGCAATTTAGACAGCATTAAAAAAAAAACACATGTAGAAGTTAACCATTCAGGCAGCATAGAAAAATATAGAAATACTGCACTTTGACACCATCGAAGTTAATGATTTTGACTTCTTAGGAAACGTAAATAATTGGGTCACACAGCTTTGCCTTTCCATCACTCAGGCATATGTCAGATCAGAGCTTCGTCAGTAGTACAGTCCTCTATCAGTTATCATTGTGCCCGAGGTAAGGCCGCCAACACACGAGACGCTGTGATGTTGTGGGGTTAGTTTCGCCATGGAATCTAATGAGGATGTTATTGTTCCTCCTCCTCCTCCTCCTCCTCCTCCTCCTCCTCCTCCTCTTGCTCTTGTTGTTCCTCTTACTGCTTTTTATTTTCCTTCTTCTCAATGTCTTTCTTTGGGTTAGTTGTTAGTTAAGCCTTAAGATGAAAATAACATCTTTCTTTATCAAGTTATTGCTCTTGTTATCATATACTACCACCACTACTACTACGCCTGCTACTACTTCTACTACTACTACTACTACTACTACTACTATTACTACTACTACTACTACTACTATTACCACCACCACTACCACCATCAACACCACCACCATCACCACCATCACGGCTGACACCTGGACAATTTTAACAGAAATGACGAATCCACGGGCTGCACAATGCCAACTTCCTGCCGCGCCTCCCTCTTGATAATCTATTGGTGGAGTCACTGCCCCGCGCGCCCCAGATCGTTGCTCGTGCCTCTCTTTCAGCTGTTCTGCATCGAGAGAGAGAGAGAGAGAGAGAGAGAGAGAGAGAGAGAGAGAGAGAGAGAATGTGTGTGTCTCTGTGTGTGTGTTGCATAGTTATATAAAGTTACGTAGATATCCAAGCCCCATAGGACTACTGAAAAAGTAATAGTGGAGGAAAAGGATAGAAAAGTAGAAGTCCTTCTCATCACCTTCTTCATCCGTTGGAAAGAGGTGCATAAGAACCAGGAGATTTCATAGGAAAGCAAGAAAATCGACGAAATGACAGAGAGAGAGAGAGAGAGAGAGAGAGAGAGAGAGAGAGAGAGAGAGAGAGAGAGAGAGAGGTGAATTTTATAACTGGCGGGGTCACGTGAATCAGCCAGCAGTCTACACGTCATCTCTCCTCACACAACACGTCATATCTCTCGCTACATTTCACTCAGCCTCACTCTTGACGTCACATCTTACATTATACGTCACACCCTCACCCCAACAAGCTGCTTATTTTACCGCCCTACACGTCACCTCTTATTAATCCACATCTTAACCCCTTTACCACTGGGACGCATTTTTATCATGAGTTTTAGGTATGATTTTACGACTCTATTGACATTACGAAAGGTTCTGTGGAGGTTAGAAGATTAATTTCCAGTCTTCACTATTTTCAATCCCCACATGAGTTTGTAAAGCTATATAAAATCACCAAATAGAAAGCAGAATACTTACTAGTATGGAAATGTGTCATGATACTGAATGGGTAACATCATCACCATACATTTAAACCTAATTCCACTAACTATATTTCACCCTATACCTATTCCCTATCCACCTCACCTGTCCGCCTTACCTGCCTACCGCGCCTGCCCACCTACCAATCCATCCCCGTTCCTGCCAGAATTGCTTGGGAGACTCAACCTTGGCCTGAGTTTTTCCTCTTTCTCGCTGGCATAATAATACCTGCTGATTTAATTATTGACGTGCTATCAACCCCTTCAACCCTCACCCGCCACCGCCTTGCCTGGGATGCGTGGCGGGAGGAGAACACCTGGGCTGGCCTCAAAACCTGCGCTAGGCCTCACCTGTGCATGTATCCTTGGTGCTGTTTTGTGTCACCTGCTGCTTAAAGGAGAGTAAATATATTGGTTAGTAGAATGAAATGAACAAACAAAGTAGAAATGAATGGATTAGGTGAAAAAATGAAGGGAAATATACAAATGAAACTATACATAAAAAGATGGAAATGCGATGCTTGCTTAAAGGATAGTAAACACATTGACTGGTAGAATGAAATGGATAAACAACGTGGGAATGGTTTGAATGAGTGAAAAAAAGAAAAATGAAGCGAAATAAAGAAACGAAACTAAATAGAATGATAGAAATAGTGGTGCTGTTTTGCTAGAAGGAGATTAAATACATTAGTTAGTAGAATGAAGGGATGAACAATGTAGGAATGAATGAACTGAAAAAGAAAAAGTAAAAAAAAAAAAAAAAATGGGCGAAATAGAAAAATAAAACAATAAATATAATGATGGAAAATAATGAAGCAAATAAAAAGTGATTGAATGAATGAATAATTGAATGAATAGATAGATAATAAAAAGTGAAATAAAGATGAATATG
>NC_059266.1:1390538-1415538 GCF_017591435.1 Portunus trituberculatus
TACTACTACTACTACTACTACTACTATAAGAAAGAACAACATATTATGATGTGTCAATGTCCCATCAGTGTTGTCATCGTCATGTGTGTGTGTGTGTGTGTGTGTGTGTGTGTGTGTGTGTGTGTGTGTGTGTGTGTATGGTTTATGGTTTATAGTGTCATTCTGTATATAGACGAGAGAGAGAGAGAGAGAGAGAGAGAGAGAGAGAGAGAGAGAGAGAGAGAGAGATGCACGAGTAAGATAAATACCAAAAAGATAAATAATGGAAGCTGCAAAACGCCAACAGGTCCACAGAAGGCACCTCTTAACACAGCGTCCATGTATTCAATTCACTACCTGTTGACTTCCACACGCCAGTACAAGAACTATTTCACTTTGCTTTCTCACCATCATTAATTCTAACTCCTTCAGTACCGGAACACATTTTTACCATGAGTTTACTGTATGATTAGACGGTTTTATTGACATTAGGGAGAGTTTATGGAAATCGGAATTTTAATGGCCTGAGTTTTCACTATTTTAATCCCCACATATGCTTTTGAACCTGTAAAAAATCGCCAAATAGTAAGTGCAATGAATATGGAAACGCGTCATTGTACTAACTGAAGGGACTAAAGACCGTAGAGATGACCAGCAGGGTTCTTAACGGGAAAATTCTTGTTAATCTGTCCCAAGCCATAAAAAAAAAAGACCAAAGAAACACGTGCACCTTCAACAACAGTAAATTGAAAGTATTGGCGGTGTGACGCAAATAAAATGTATCAGGATATAGTCGTAAATTGTCACACTTTTAAGAGGCTCTGGTTTACGTCTCTGCATCTACCAGGTCCAACTTTTACTTCGCTATATAAGAACATTAGACATGCATGCGACTGTAGGTAGTTTAGGGGAAGATATTGGAGTAACGAAGTGCATTATAGAACGTGTCTAGTGTCTACGTGAGTGTGTGTGTATGTGTGTGTGTGTGTGTGTGTGTGTGTGTGTGTGTGTGTGTGTGTGTGTGTGTGTGTGTGTGTGTGTGTGTGTATGTGTCTGTGTGTGTGTGTGACGTGTCTACTACGCTTCAGGGAATATCGGTGCATTCTTGTCCTCCCACCCACCTCTTGCCGCCCACCGCCAACCACTGCAAGGCTAAAGGGGCGCGGCGGAAGTGTGACTTAAAGAGAGAGAGAGAGAGAGAGAGAGAGAGAGGGGAGAAGGAACATGACAAAACAGACAAATAAAAGATTAAAAACGACAGATGAAAAGGCAAAAAGTAAACAGCCATAAAGAAAAGCTAGACATACACACAAACATACAAACTTAAAGGAGAAAAGACCGAAGGAGAAAAAAAAAGGAAAAAAGAAAGAAAAATAACAAGAAATAAGAAAAATAGAAATAATCCCAAATATAAGAAGAATAAAAAAAAACAAAGATAAATAGACAGGTTACAGACAGACAGACAGACGGACAGATCGAACAGACATACATACATACATACAGACAGACAGTTATACAAGAGAAATGCACAGATAAGCAGATAAGCAGACATGAAAAGAGCAGAACAAATTAATACACTCAAACCCATAAGCTCTCTCTCTCTCTCTCTCTCTCTCTCTCTCTCTCTCTCTCTCTCTCTCTCTCTCTCTCTCTCTACTGACCCACACATTGCACGTGTCGCAAAATACCTGTAATAAAAAAGTGGACAGGTAAAGGTAGAGTAAGAGGCTAATTGATCCAAAGTATACATTAATTATGAGAGAGAGAGAGAGAGAGAGAGAGAGAGAGAGAGAGAGAGAGAGAGAGAGAGAGAGAGAGAGAGAGAGAGAGAGAGAGAGAGAGAATTTTGTTGGTCTCTGTGTGATTTTCCTTTTTTCCTCTCAGTTTATCTTCCTTTGTGTGTGTCTGTGTGTTTGTATGTCTGTCTGTCTGTCTGTTTGTATGTCTGTCTGTATGTATGTATGTATATCTCTTTTTTTATCTGTTTGTCTATGTTTTTATCTGTCGCTGTCTTTGTTTTCGTCTGCTTATCTGTCTGTCTGTCTGTCTGTCTGTCTGTCTGTTTGTTTGTTTGTCTGTCTGTCTGTTGGTTTCCTATTCTATTAACTTAAAAATTTCTTCATCTCTCTCTCTCTCTCTCTCTCTCTCTCTCTCTCTCTTTCTGCCCGATAATCAAAGAGACTAAGGAGAGAAAATAGGAAAACAAATGCTAAAGAAATGTGAACTGAGAAACTAGTTGGCAGAAATGAACACACACACACACACACACACACACACACACACACACACACACACACACACACACACACACACACACACACACACACACACACACACACACACACACACACAGAGAGAGAGAGAGAGAGAGAGAGAGAGAGAGAGAGAGAGAAATCTTTGCATACACACACACACACACACACACAACCTTGAAAATGAAGTATCAGTGTGTGTGTGTGTGTGTGTGTGTGTGTGTGTGTGTGTGTGTGTGTGTGTGTGTGTGTGTGTGTGTGTGTGTGTGTGTGTATTTGCGGTGATAAACAACATTCTGAGGGCAGCGGTCACTACACACACGTGACTGAAGGAAGCACAAGGAAACAGGAAGGAAGAACAAGCAGCAGCAGATATATAGGCCTTTGCAAGGCATAATAAGCTCTACTGTACAATCCAAAACTAAACTACTACTACTACTACTACTACTACTACTACTACTACTACTACTACTACTACTACAACTACTACTGCTACCACTGCTACTACTACTACTACTACTACTACTACTACTATTACCGCTATTATCACTACTACTACTACTACTATTGCTACTACTACTACTACTACTACTACTACTACTACTACTACTACTTCTATTACTACTACGATTACTACTACTACTATTACTACTATAACTACTTCTAATATTATTTCAGCTACTACTTCTACTACTACTACTACTACTACTAACAGCAACAACAACAACAACAACAATTATTACTACTACTACTAGTACTATTACGATAACGAGGGCTTTATTATCGATAGCAGCATGACAGTGATGGTGACAATAATGGTGATGGTCATGTGGTGATGGTGATGATGATGGTGATTTCATCCTTTTTTGCTTCTCTATTTTGTGTATTCTCTTAATTCCCTGATGGTTGATATTCTATTTTTTCATCTTTTCTCATTTATCGTCATTGTTGTCGTCTGCTCTCTCATTAACGCATTTTGTCTCTTCCATTCCTCCATTTATCCATCGTTTTCTCTTTACATTCTCTTTTTTTGCCATCATTAATGTTTATTCCACTATTTCCTGTTTATTTATTCCTTACATTCCTTTTCCATATTTTCTTCGTTAGCTCTTAATGGATGTTTATTTCTCTTTTCTATTTTTCTTTCTTATTTTCTTTTTTTTTGTCCTTAAGTTCTATGTTTACCTTCTTCCTTAATTAGAGCCGGCACGCGATTGTACAGGTAAGCACTACTAATTGGATTCCTCTCTCTCTCTCTCTCTCTCTCTCTCTCTCTCTCTCTCTCTCTCTCTCTCTCTCTCTCTCTCTCTCTCTCTGTGTGTGTGTGTGTGTGTGTGTAAAAAAAGCAGTCATACCTCCCTTTACGTATGTATGTATCTAGGTATGTACGTATTTGTGTATGTATATGTCTGTATATATGAGTGTGCAGGAATGTTATCTATGTGTGTGTGTGTGTGTGTGTGTGTGTGTGTGTGTGTGTGTGTGTGTGTGTGTGTGTGTGTGTGTGTGTCATAAATAGAGAGTTCGGGTCGCTCTTCTTTGAGGATGAAAAGGTCAGTGACTCTTAGATAGGTCACGAGGAAGAGGAGGAGGAAGAGGAGGAGGAGGAGGAAGAGAGGAGGAGGAGGAGGAGGAGGAAGAAGAAGTAGATGTGTATTGCAGAAGGAAGATATCACGATAGGAGGAAGAGAGGAAAGGAAGGAAAAGGAACACGGAGAGGAAGATTAAATAGAAGCAAACGTAAAGAAGAGAAGAGGAAAAGAAGAAGATGATAAACGAGACAGACGAAAGACAGTAAGATAGGAAAAGAAAGGAAAAAAACAGGAAAAAGAGAAGGAGGAGGAGGAAAGAGAAAAAATAAAACAGAAAAGGCAATATACTAGACAGAAGAGGAAGAAGAGGAGGACGGAGATAATTATGAAGTGGAGGGGAGGAGGAGGAGGGAAGGTGGAGGAGAAAAAATATTTAGTGAAGTTTAGCAGAAAGGTGAGAGGCGAGAAGGAGGAGGAGGAGGAAGAGGAGGAGGAGGAGGAGGAGGAGGAGGAGGAGGAGGAGGAGGAGGAGGAGGAGGAGGAGGAGGAGGAGGAGGAGATTGGTATCGCTGCAAGAGAGAAATAGGAGGAAGAAAAGAAGAAAAAAAAGTAAATAAATAGCAGAGAATAGAGAACTCATTGTAGAGAGAGGAGGAAAAAGAGAAGCAGGAGGAAAAGGAGGAAGAGGAGGAGGAGGAGGAGGAGGAGGAGGAAGAGGAAGGGAAGAAAGATTAATAGATGAATCGAGAGGAATAAAAAAAAAACTGATTGTCTTGAGAGAGAGAGAGAGAGAGAGAGAGAGAGAGAGAGAGAGAGAGAGAGAGAGAGAGAGAGAGAGAGAGAGAGAGAGAAGGAGGAGGAGGATTATGAAGAATCTAAAGAATGCATAACAGTTTGGCAGAGAAGGAAGGTATTAATGAGAGAGAGAGAGAGAGAGAGAGAGAGAGCATGTCACTGTCACGATTACGAGGGCGTGACGCATGGCTGTGACGGTCGTGATACGCCTGTCATGCACCGAGATATAGTCGTAACATGTTCTGTCATGCACTAGACTGATCTGCACGCACTCACTCCCTGCTGACCGTCATGCACCTGAGGGAGGCACGAGAACAGAAGGAGGAGGAGGAGGAGGAGGAGGAGGAGGAGGAGGAGGGAAGAAGAAGAAGAAGAAGAAGAGTAGGAAGAAGAGGAGTAGGAGTAGGAAAAAGAAGAGTAGGAGGAGGAGGAGGAGGAGGAGGAAGAGGTTGGAGAGGAGGAGGAGGAAGAGGAGGAGGTAGGATAGCTAAATATTAACTGAATATAATTTAGGAAGAAGAGATAGACGGGAGAAGAAAGAGAGGAAAAGAAGAAAGAAGAGAAGGAGGAGGAGGAGGAATACAAAGGAATACAAAGAGGAAGAAGAAGAAGAGGAGGAGGAGGAGGAGGAGGAGGAGGAGGAGGAGGAGGTAGGATAGCTAAACATCAACTGATAATATTTTAGTCCTTTTTGGAGGAAGAAAAAGGAGGAAGAGATAGACGGGAGAAGAAAGAGAGGAAAAGAAGAAAGAAGATGAGAAGAAGGAGGAGGAGGAGGAGGAGGAGGAGGAGGAGGAGGAGGCGGAGAAGGAGGATTACAGAGGATAACTAAACAAGAACAGACAATATTTGAGTCCTGTGTGGAGGAAGAGAAGGAGGAAGAGGTGGACAGGAGAGGAAGGAAAAAGCAAAGGAGGAAGAAGGAGACTAGATAGTAATCAGCGTTGTTTTTGTTGTTATATTTTGCATTACTTCTACCACCACCACTACATCTACTGTTACTACTACTACTACTACTACTACTACTACTACCACTGCTACTAAGCCCAGCTGGTAGAGACAAAACTATTTCACATATTCCCAAACTGAACATTTTCCTCAGCTGATTATGAGAGGAAGGAAAACATTTACAGGACAGTCTCACCTTTCGCTGCCGTGCTGTTGCTGAAGTTATTTTTCGCCTACACCAGGAGTTTTAGCTTCTTTGCGTTGCTTCGTGGCGCCAGGCGTGTGTGGGGGTCGGGGGCGGTGTGTGTTTGTGTGTTTGTGTGTGTTTGGGTGTGTTCTAGTGATTTACTGTGAGTGTTAGTTAATTCTGTCATCTCTGTTAGTTTTATAGATGTTCTTCCCTGTTTGTGTTTGAATAATGTTGAAGTGCAATGGAATTTTGTCATTATTTTCCTCCTGTCAACTCATTTCAGTCTCTTTTTTTGAATGGTAGTGCATTAATGAAAGGTTTTTTATAGTGTAACCAATTCAAGCACCACTTTTATAAATTGTGACTTCACTTTACCTATTGGCAGCCTCAAATGAACGACAATACAACCTTAAGAGGGTGACACTGCATTTAAGAAGGACTTTTAACACTTTAAGAAAAATATCATCTCTTATTTATTTTGTATCTTCAATTTATCTATCTTTTATATATTGTGACCACTTCACCTACTGGCAGCCTTTAATGAATGACAATACAGCCTGAAGAATATTACAGTGTATATCAAGAAAGACTTTTAATACTGTAAGAAAATGTTTCCATCTCTTTCTATTTATATTTCACTTTACGTATTTTTTATTTTATGTGAATTCGCTTTAGCTAATGGCAACCTTAAATGAGCCACAATGCAACCTTAAGAGAATGACAGTACATTTAAGAAGGACCTCAAACACTGTAAGAAAAATATCAACACTTCTTTGATATTTTGTAACCTCACTTTACCTGTCTTTTACATATTGTGACCACTTTACTTACTGGAGGAGATCTTAAATGAATGACAATGCAACCTTAAGAGAATGACCCTGCAGACTTTTAACACTGTAAGGAAATTTGACAACCTCTTTTATATTTCATGAGTTCACTTTACACCGTTCCTGCCAAGTCATTAGATAACGCCTTCACTGAATGGTGGAGGAACTAACACTCACGCTGCATGTTGTGATTTCAGACCCAGAGATAGGTTTTAATTTTAGTCTTAGGAGTGGAAGGTGAGCGTGTTTTCTTAGTATCCAAGCTAAGGGTTGTAGTACTCACAGCATCAGGGGAAACACAGGATGATAGGGACGGAATGGTATTGACGGTATGGAATGGTATTAATGGTACTGATGGTAGATTTACGTTGAAGTTTTTTATTGAATTATTTGATGTTGTTTTGTAATGGTATTGATGGAATGGTGTTGATGGTAAACAAGTCATTATTATAAAAACAAGAAAAACATCTTGCCACTGTCGCAGTAGAGACATGTTAATTAATAGCTTCACGTGACTTTGATGTTAGTTTTATTTTGTTTTATCTTTTTTTTTTTCATAGCATTGTATCACTTGAATTCAGATTTGCATTGAAGTTTTATTTATCTTTGTATGTGATTTTGTAATTTTCGATCTGAATTTATATTTGTTTTTTGTATTTCTTGAGTTTTAATTGTTTATTTTTATCTATTTATTTATCTCTTTTTATTTGGTCAGTGTTTACAGCTACGTCACTCACAACGAATTTCAGTCTAGTGGACGTCTAGATTCTGAACTTGCCTTCCCAGATAGCGATGGTGATGACGATAGTGATGAGATGGCGATGCTGGCGATGGTGTTGATGAGGGTGGTGCACAGATGTAGGTGGTGATGGTGGTGAGGGTGATGACACTTACGATGATGCAGGTGGTGATGGATGGTGGTGTTGTTGTTGGTGGTGGAAGTGCGTGTCTGGTGCGTGGCGTCACACCCAGCACTCCTCACCACGCACCACGGACCCAGGCGCGGCGTGAAGTATTTTAGGGGAGCGTGGCGGTAAACAGGCAGTCAAGGCCCTGTGTTGGCACGCCGACCGTAGAGTACCTAGCCTCACTTTTTGTTCCTTGCGTGCGTGACATTTCAAACTTGACACTTAATTCTCCCGCCGCCTGATACACTTCATCACTAAGCAACATAAAGGAAGAAGGAACAGCGGTAGCCATGTTGGTCGTAACGGGGATGTTTATAAAGGGCTGTTGGGTAATCTAAAGTGCATGGAAGGAGGGAAAGACAAAAGAAGGAAGAGGAGGAGGAGGAGGAAGAGGAGAAAGATGCATTTAATTAACATGCAACATAAAGGAAGAAGGAACAGCAGCAGACATGTTGGTTATGACAGGGATTGTTGTCTAATCTAAAGTGCATGGAAGAAGGATAGGACAAAAATGGAAGAGAAGAAGAATATATTTAATCAATAAGCAATAAAAAGGAAGAAGGAACAGCAGCGGACATGTTGGTTATGACAGGGATGTTTATAAAGGATTGTTGTCTGATCTAAAGTGAATGGAAGAAGAGGAGGACAAGAAAAGGAGGAGAAGGAAGATAACAGAGAAGATTACTTAAAGATAAAAAACACAACAGACATTTTTCTTGTATGGTTGTTTCGGAGCTGCCTCTAATCAGGTAAAAAGAGACAACACAGTAAAGTACCAAGCTCTTCTCCACATACCACTCACAACAACTCGCTCAGGCATGGAGACATTTAAAAGAAGTAAGGTGCGGTGTGAGAAAGGAAAACAAAATAAAATAAATATAAAAACTGTCGGAATTTTCACAGGAGAGGAGGAAAAAAGATGCTGTCATTTACCCTGTGTTGCATACCACCAACTTGTCCACCGATCTGTACATGTAACACTAACACGAGATGAGAAAATAAGCGATTGCGTAAAGCCAGAGGAGGAGGAGGAAAAAGAGGAGAAAGAGGAAGAAGAGGAACAAAGGTAAAGAATGCTTGAGGTAAACTGCTCCGTGGAATATAAACTGAGAGACATAGGGTAGTATAAACGAAGAGGACGAGAGAATAGAAGGAAGAGAAAGAAAATGGAGAAGATGAGCAAGAGGAGGAGAAGGAGAAGAGGAGCAAGAGGAGGAGAAGGAGAAGAGGAGCAAGAAGAGGAGAAGGAGGAGGAGAAAAAGCAGGAAAGACGTTGTTTGGGGTAAAGGTGAGAAACATGAGAGAAAAGGAATAGAATGAAAATAAGAAAATATCAGCCCTCATCTTAGTCTCCCACGAGGGTACGAGATGGGAGATAGTAAAGGAAAAGGCTCCTCCCCACCTACCCTTTTAGTTCCTTTAGTCACGCACAGATGTCACTGAAAATTTGTGTGTATATTATTGCGTATGTTTTCTTTTTTCATAGGAGTAATTTCTCTCTCTCTCTCTCTCTCTCTCTCTCTCTCTCTCTCTCTCTCTCTCTCTCTCTCTCTCTCTCTAATCCATATTTAGCTGGAAAAATCAATAGGTATGAAAAAAATGTAGTCCACCTTAGCTCTCCTCCTCCTCCTCCTCCTCCTCCTCCTCCTCCTCCTCCTCCTCCTCCTCCTCCTCCTCCTCCTCTTCCTCCTTCCACCTGCACATCATCCCAAGACTGCGTGACGACCTCTGCCTGTTTGTCTGTCTGTTTGTCTTAAAGTGTTAAATAAGAGAGGTCACAGAACTGGCTCCCATGGTACTCCGTTGGTGACATCGAGTTGTTGTAAGGCTCTGCATGGGAGGAAGAGGAGAAAGAGGAAGAGGAGGAGGAGGAGGAGGAAGAGGAGGAAAAAGAAGTAGGGCAAGAGGGAATAGGAGATCTCGTAAAATAAGGAGAAGTAGGAGGAGGAGAAGAAGGAGGAGGAGAAGGAAAGACATAAAGAGGAATAGGAAAGAAGAAAGAAGAGGAGGAGGAGGAGGAGGAGGAGGACAAGGAGCAAGAGAAGCAGAAGAAACAGAAAGAGGAGCAGAAGTAAAGACAGTTGGAGGAGGAGATGAAGGAGGAGAAGAAGGAAGAGGATGACGAGTAGGAAGAGAAGAAGAAGGAGGAGGAGGAGGAGGAAGAGGACGACGAGGAGGACGAGCAGGAGGAGAAAGAGCAAGAGAAGCAGATGAGACAAAGTGGAACAGAAGTAAAGATAGTTGGAAGAATAAGAGGAGGAGGAGGAGGAGGAGGAGGAGGAAGGAGGAGGAGGAGGAGGAGGAGAAGGAGAGGACATCCGTGTAAGTAGGTTAAGTTTACAGTCCTTGAGAAATTTGATCCGAGTCATCATGTATGAAGAGAGAGAGAGAGAGAGAGAGAGAGAGAGAGAGAGAGAGAGAGAGAGAGAGAGTAATTAACATGTCAAAAAATAAGTAATAAATAATGCGATGGATATAAAAGCAAAAAAAGGAGATATTTTGAATAACTATAAGGTGACTTGGCAGTTAGAGAGAGAGAGAGAGAGAGAGAGAGAGAGAGAGTCATTCGTGCATGCGGGACCTCATGTTAAGATCGTTTTTTACAATTTATATACATCCTGTCGCGCTGTGTGTCTTTGTCTATCTGTCTGTCTGTCTGTCTGCCTGCCTGCCTGCCTAACCTCCCTAATGTCTATCTGTCTTCCTGTCTATTTGCTTGTCCGTATCTTTCCAACTGTTTTATTCGCGTCTGTCTACCAGTACTACCTTTTCCGTCTGTCTGTCTGTCTACTTGTCTGTCAGTTCATATTTTCATTCTCTCTCTGTTTCTGTTTGTGTGCCAGTTTCTCTGTCTCTCGTGTGTCTATTTCTGCTTCTCTGCTTGCCTAACTGTCTATTCTTGTCTCCCTCTCTGTCTTCACACGCGCCTGTCTATTTGTTATTTTCTGTCTCACTGTTTATCTGTCTATGTTTGCTTGTCAGTTTTCTTTTACCACATTATTCTTTTTTTTTTTTTTTTTTTCTTACTTTGTCTATCCGTCTGTTCGTTTTCGTGTGTCTTTCTGTCTGTTTGGTAGTGATGGTGGCGGTGGCGGTGGTGGTGGCTGTGGCTGGTGGTGGTGGTGGTGGTGGTGGTGATGATGATGGTGATGGTACAAGGAATCGTCTATATTTTTGTGTTATGCGAAGCAACCAACTGTACTGTAACTTATGAAACACACACACACACACACACTCTCTCTCTCTCTCTCTCTCTCTCTCTCTCTCTCTCTCTCTCTCTCTCTCTCTCTCTCAGCCTCCTTTCCATGACGTCACAGTTCTCACAATTAGAAACGGTCATGCAGCTCCTTCACTGACGCCTCTATATACAGTACATTGGCTCACGCTCCTGGACTCAAGCCAACCACCACCACCACCACCTCCACCACCGCCACCAACGCGGCCATAAACTATCGACGCTCTCACTTGCTGTCCCTCTGTCCTCTCCTTCATGCGTGTCGTGTCATCTTTGTTGTTGTTGTTGTTGGAGGTGGTGGAGGTGGTGGTGGTGGTGGTGGTGGTGTTTTTTTCTTTTTTTCTTTTTCGTTTCTTTTTTGTTTCTTATTCTTATTATTATCATTATTTCTACTACTGTATTGTTTTCTTTTCTTTTCATTTTTTTTTCGAAATTAATAGCTCTCGTCTTATTTTTGCATCATTATCATAATCATCATCATCCTCTTCTTCTTGTACTTGTTGTTGTTGTTGTTGTTGTTGTTGTTGTTGTTGTTGTTGTTCTTATTATTATTATTATCCTCCTCCTTCTCCTCCTTCTTTTCTTCTTCTTCTTCTTCTTCTTTTTCTTCTTTTTCTACTTCTTCTTCTTCTCCTCCTCCTCCTCCTCCTACTCCTCCACTCCTCCTCCTCCTCCTCCTCCTCCTCCTCCTCCTCCTCCTCCTCCTCCTCCTCCTCCTCCTCCTCACTCCTTCACGTGAAGTGTGGTCAGTATCAGTATCTTAATATAAATAGTGAGTAACGCTGTCATGTGTCTTGCGTTCTTACTCACTCACTCACTCACTCACTGATTGACACTTCACTTATTCACTAACTCACTCTTTCATTCAATCCTTTATTAATTTGCTCAATCCTTTATTTACTCATCCACTCATTTATTCACCCATTCTCATTCCTTCAGTTCCCTCCTTCACTCACCCACCCTTCATTCCCATCACCATAACTGACTCATGTATCCATCTCATTTCCTTCCATATCACCTCATTACCTTCTCCGTCACCTCACATGCATCTCTTCCTTTCCCCTGTCATCCCACTATTTCCTTCCTCTCAAACATGTCATCCAATTTTAGTCTTCCTCTCACCTCTTCACCCCCTACCTCATAACCTACATGAAAGGCTCCCCTCTCCTCTCCCCTTTCCCTTCTCCCTCTTTTCCCCTCATCTCCCTCCTCTTCCTCCTTCTCTTCGTTCTCTCTCCCCCTCTAGTCTAGTTAGTATTACATCATAATCTCCGTGTCTCATAACTACTTTTTTTTTCTCTCTCTCTTCACTTCATCTCTCTCTCTCTCTCTCTCTCTCTCTCTCTCTCTCTCTCTCTCTCTCTCTCTCTCTCTCTGCCCCACTTTTGAAAACCAGCTGAATAATGATAATCTCTCGTTTTCTTTTGTTAGTGTTCTTTCATAATTTTCATTGTCTTTTTTTTTCTTTTTTCTAAGGTGGGTACCATTGTGTGTGTGTGTGTGTGTGTGTGTGTGTGTGTGTTAAAGGTGTACTTCCAATACCGGATGTGTATCTTTGTCTTCCTTTTCCCCTTCTCCTCTTCTTCCTCCTCCTCCTCCTCCTTTTCTTCCTCCTAATCGTTCCCATTTAGTATTGTGTTCTATTTATATCTTCATCTCTCTCTCTCTCTCTCTCTCTCTCTCTCTCTCTCTCTCTCTCTCTCTCACATTCTTCTTTCTTTCTCTTTGTTCCTTCCTTTCTTCCTCCTCTCCTCTCCTTTATTCTTCCTTTCCCTCGTTATGATCTTCTGTCAGCTCTTCTCTTCCTCTTCTAACTCTTCCATCTTCTCATCGCTCCTCCTCCTCCTCCTCCTCCTCCTCCTCCTCCTCCTCCTCCTCCTCCTCCTCCTCCTCCTCCTCCTTCCCCTTCTCCTCCTATTCTTGTCTTTGTTCTCACCCAGTATCTTTCCTTTCTGTATAGTTTCATTCCTCCTCCTTCCTCCTCCTGCCCCTCCTCCTCCTCCTCCAGAAACAAGGTCAAGGTTGAGAAGGACACCTCCGTTTCCTATCGATCAGGAAGGAAGGAAGGTAGGGAAGGAAGAGGAAGGGAGGGAGGGAGGGAAGAGGAAGGAGGGAGGCAGAGGAGGTAAAGAGAGAGATTTATACTAGGAAGAGGCGTAGGCGGTGTGTGAGAGAGAGAGAGAGAGAGAGAGAGAGAGAGAGAGAGAGAGAGGAAAGATTAAAGTTAGCAGCTCAGGTATATTACAACGTGTGTTGGTCTGTCTAGTATAACTGTAACCTACTTGTATGAATAGATAGGATAGTACTGTAGAAGGCTCCTCCCCATCCATTTACCAGAGCCTGAAGGTTATAATGGTTTGTGTTCACCTCTCTCACTGCTATATCGTGCATCTTTTCTGTCGATCCTTAGTCACAAGCCACCTGTTCATTTGTTATTCCACACGGAAGAAATTATTGTTCTCTCTCTTTTTTCTCTTGTGATTCTTTGTAAAGATTTGATTCTGTGGCTTTTTTGGCGTGTATTAGTATATTTCACTGCTGTATGGTACGCCTTTACTTTGTCACTCTTAATCACTCCTTGTCACGTACTTTCCTTAGTTACTCCTTCCATACCCATCCATAGAAACAAAAAGAAATCATTGTTCTCTCTTTTTTTCTCTTGTGTTTCCTTGTAAAGATCTGATACTATGTTTTTTTTTCTTTCATTTTTTTTTTATTTGTGAGATTTTGGTGTCCTCATCAATGGTAAACTCTGAAACTCCTTGGCTGCTTCTGTATTTCCACCTTCCTACGTCTTGACTTCCTTTAAGAGGGAGGTTTCAAGACATTTATCCCAGACTTTTAGCTAACTCTATCAATTTTTTTTAGGGAACTGGCAATCAAGTGGGCCTTCTTTTTTTTATGTTTTGTTGCCCTTGGCCAGTTTCCCCTCTTCCATAAAAAAAGAATAGGTTTCCATCTATATAATTCCCTGTGTCCTGCGTCTCAGATTGCCCCTTTAGTGTCACCCACAGGTAAGTGACGAGTAGTTATGGAGGTGGTGTAGCAGTAGCAGTGATGTGTGGCTGGGGATGGCAGTCAAAATAAGCTGGGTCTGCAGAGTTCGAATCGTGAAAACACCTTTAAAAATTCCAATAATATCCAGTACAGCCCGCCAGACTATCACTACAATCATAAAAGTTGCCTTGAAAATCCCAATAACTGCACACAGGAAGAAATACGACGAGGAACTGCTTTAAGAATGGGACCTCCGAGCTGTCAGTTGTCGCATGTCGCAAGGAAAGTGTTAGCCAGTGAATATGAAGATTATTATACCAGAATATATGAATAGTACTAATTCTTATATCATTAACTCTCAAGTCACTCTATTGGCGATTCTCAATTTGAATTCTGCTGTTATTCTATATTGATTTATTCTCATTTATTAGTTTTTGTTATGTAGAGTTTGTTTTCCTTATATTGCGACATTTTTCTTGCTCTTTTGTAAACGAAGTAACCCAGGCAAGAGTACACACAAAGGAAGAGAGAGAGAGAGAGAGAGAGAGAGAGAGAGAGAGAGAGAGAGAATAGAATTGAACATTGGTTGTGTACTTTCTCTCTCTCTCTCTCTCTCTCTCTCTCTCTCTCTCTCTCTCTCTCTCTCTCTCTCTCTCTCTTCATGCATGCCTTCACTATGTTATGTATGCATACTTATATATCTATCAAATATATATCTAGGCATTCATGAAATATATTACCTTTTATAAGTTAACGTCACTAAACCTTACCATCCACAACATATTTTTTCATTCACCCATCTATTTATTCATTCAATTCCTCGTATGAATTTACTCTTCGTTAATCTCCTGTTCAATTCATGGAGGTAATTTGTACGTACGTGTGTGTGTGTGTGTGTATGATAGTATGTTTACCTCTCTATCCTTCTCCTCTTCGCTTCCTTCACTGAAACTTGATCGATTCTTCCCAGTGTTGCTTTCTGGAAGGGTATGGCGATGCGCGCTGTGTGTGTGTGTGTGTGTGTGTGTGTGTGTGTGTGTGTGTGTGGTGGTGGTGGTGATGGTGGTGGTGGTGATGATGGTGATGGTTGTGGTGGTGATGGTGATACAAAGAGTCGTCTGTATTTCTGCTATGCAAACCTTCAGTCTCTTAACTTTTGAAATACTGTCTCTCTCTCTCTCTCTCTCTCTCTCTCTCTCTCTCTCTCTCTCTCTCTCTCTCTCTCTCTCTCTCTCTCTCTCTCTCTCTCTCAGGACTTCTAAGAGAGAGAGAGAGAGAGAGAGAGAGAGAGAAACTTTAATGATCACGTCCTGTTTCTTGTCAGATCTGGGTGAAAGATGTACGATAATGGAGCCTATTTGTGCGACACGCAGTAGTATTTGCAGAGCAGTCAACTTGTAGTGCACGAAAGGGACACACTGCAGTATATTTTGTAGTAATTGTATATATATTTTTCTTATTTTCTCGTGGTGTGCGTTATTGGCATATGTTTGGTCTTTTATTGGTTTATATATGTCACTTGTATTGTGATGAGCTTGTGATCATAAAAGCTTGGAATAATACTGGTTAGTAACTATTTCAAAACTATGGTAATGGAAATGGTGGTAAGGACTATATTGATCATGCAGGTAATGTGAAGGATAATGATAGTAATAATGATAATGGTAATAATAATAATAATAATAATAATAATGATAATAATGATAATAATAATAATAATAATAATAATAATAATAATAATAATAATAATGATAATAATAATAATAATAATAATAATAATAATGAATATAATGATAAGAATAAGATTAAGAATAAGAATACGAATAAAAATAATAATAATAATAATAATAATAATAATAATAATAAGAAGAAGAAGAAGAAGAAGAAGAAGAAGAAGAAGAAAAAAAAAAAAAAGATGAAAAAAAGAAGAAAAGAGGAAAAAGAAGAAGAGAAAAAAAAAGAAGAAGAAGAAGAAGAAGAAGAAAAAAAAAAGAAAAAGAAGAAGAGCAACAACAACAATAATGATATTAATAACAATGACAATAATGCTACTAATGATAATATAATGAGTGAATTTGGCACCTCATTTCCGCTTCTTTTAGCAGTGTCTAATAGGAGTGATTAGGGTTTTTAAGAATACTTCCGTGAATTTCAATGTTGTGAAGTGTTGCATACCACAGTGAAAGGTTGACCATCCTCTGTAGCCTTGTAATAAGAAAAAGGAAAAGAAAAGGAAACACCAGTAATAAGAGTATAAAACATTCCTAGCAAATGTACAATTGAAAACATGCGTCAAGAAAAGTTTAATGATTTGACTTGGCAGGAAGTTCATACCTCCAGCAACTCTCGCTCTGTCATGTAACCTTCGAAGGAAAAAAGAAAAGAAAACAGTCGTGATGAGAGTACAAAACATTCCAGAAGGAGGAGGTACAGGAGAAAAGATGTGTGGAGAAAAGTTTTAATTATTTGATATGGCAGGAAGCTCATACCTCCGACCACGCTCGCTCTGCCATCTAGCGGACCTACTCTATAAGCAGCAAAATTTTAGACTGAATGATTTCCTTTGTTCGATACTAGATGGCGTGTGATAAATGCCCAGTTTGTTGAAATAATGCGTGTTAAATCCGAATTTCTCTATATTACGTTTAAGCCAAAATTTGTTGAAGATGCCTTAGATACAAAATGAGTCTTAATAGGAAATGAAACACATCAATTAGAGATCCGTTAAAATATGTTCTGCTAAATTACATATCTGCCAAAATAAGGGTCATCAAATTCGAAATCCGTCAAATAAGTTCAAATAAATTAAAAGCAGATAAGAATTCAGTAACAATGAAGTCCAGTGAATCGGAAAAATAATACAAAGATTCGTTAAGCCTGAAATTCGTTAAAGTGAATCGGAAAACTAATACAAAGATTCGTTAAGCCTGAAATTCGTTAAAGTGACGTTATTGAATCTGAAATGTGTTAAAATGGACCCAACAAATCCGAAATAACATCCATTATATCCAAAATCCACTGAAATAAGATCGGTTAAATCTAAAACTCGCTGAAAAGAGTTAGTTGATATCGAAAACAGGAAGAATGAGTTCCGGAAAATAAAACTTTGAGTGGTGTTGTACATCTTTGTGGTCCATTCATGATGTATTGCCGTGAGTTCCATTATTCATGCTGAGTTATAGCATACACATCTGCAGCAATACGGTGAGACATATTCATCATGGAAGGATATCATAATACTTCGCTTTTAAATCATAAGGTAAATCATGAAATAGATGGCAACAGCAACACACTGAAAAGGAAAGAAAAATATATTAGTTCTAAAATATCTAAGGAGTTAAATCATATAGGTAACAGGAATAAAAGCATCATTATACAGTTAATTGTAGTTGTGTGTTTAAATGATACTACTAAAAAGGGACTCGCTAATTACCTTGCAGAATGATATATGTTTCCTAATTAACTTGTTTTCTCTTCTTTTTTTTTTTCTTTAGATCTTATTCGTTGATTTATGTTTTGTTCTTTTGTATAATTATTTTTAGTATTCTCTTTGTCGTGGAATTTTAATAGGTGAACGTTCTTTCTTTGTTGTTGTGTGTGTGTGTGTGTGTGTGTGTGTGTGTGTGTGTGTGTGTGTGTGTGTTCTTTCATTGTGTGTACGTAGTGCATTTTATTTTTTACTATTTTCTATTATTCTTTCTTAATTTTGTTTTGCTTTGTTGCTGTTTTCATTTATTTCCCTTCCTGATTTCCCTTCCTTTCATTTTATTCCCTTTTTTTACACCACTTATATATTTTGCAATTTTTCATATAAGGAGTGGGTAAATCAACCACACACACACACACACACACACACACACACACACACACACACACACACACACACACACACACACACACACACACTCGATATTTTCTATATTCAGAGTTTGGCATGAGGTGTCACTTCTATTAATACAAAGGTGACACAGGCACTTCCTTCACACACACACACACCTCTCTGGCGCCTTGGAGGAGGGGAAGAGGAAAGGATGGGATGGGGGGAGGAAATGGGAAGGGGAGAGGGGAGGAGGAAGAGGAAGAGAGGATAAGGGAGGATGGAAGAGGAGGAAATGGTGAGTAATGATTGTAGTTGTGGTTGTGGTAATGATGGTGGTTGTTGTTGTTGTTGTTGTTGTTGTTGTTGTTGTTGTTGTTGTCCTTAGTGGGTGGTGTTGTTAGTGTTACGCAATAAAACAGCTTACATAAGAAAAAGAAATTAGCACTGGGCTTGTCGTTACTACTACTACTACTACTACTACTACTACTACTTTCACTACTATTGTTACTACTACTACTACTACTATTACTTTACTACTATTATTACTACTGCTACGACTATTACCATTACTACTGTCTGTCTGTCTATCACCTTTTAAAAACGAGAAGGCCAAAGTTTTGAGATTTACTTACCTATGTGAAGGCAAGATGGTCATTAACCCCTTGGGAAATACGTAACTTAGTGAATCTATCTGTCATTTCACTTGTCTGTCTGTCTATCCCATTTTAACTCCCTCAGTACCACGTCGTGTTTTCATCTTCGTTCTGGTTACTATTACGCGATTTTATACAGCTTCAGAAACTTAGGTGTGGATTAAAATACGTAGCTCAGTGTGTCTCTCTGTCTTTTTACTTGTCTGTCTGTCTATCACGAGATTTCATACAGCTTCAGAAATTTATGTAGGGATCAAAATAGTGAAGACTCCAGCCATTAATCTTCTGACCTCCATAGACACTTCCTAATGTAAATAAAATCATCTAATCATACCCAAAACTCATGGTAGAAATGCGTCTCGGTACTGAAAAGTTTTGAGATCTAGTTACCTATGTGAAGCCAAGATGGTCATTAATCCTTTGAGGAATACCTAACTCATTGTATCTATCTGTTTGTCTTTGTCTGTCTGTCTATCACCTTTTAACCCTTTCAGTGCTGGAACGCATTTTTATCAAGCATTTTCGGCGTGATTAGACGATTTTATTAACATTAGGAAAGGTTTATTGAGATCAGAAGATTAATATACACAGTCTTCACTATTTAAATCCCTACATAAGTTTCTGAAGCAGAGTAAATATGAAAACGCGTCCTAGGATTGAAGGGGTTAAGAAGAACAAGAAGGACGAAGTTTTGAGATTTAGTTACCTATGTGAAGGCAAGATGGTCATTAACCCTTTGAGGAATAAGTAGCTTTCAAACATCTCGTCCCTATCACAAGTTATCAGCGCAAATCTGTCATTCATGTGGTAGCGATGGAGTTCCCAGATTGTGTGTCCTTCCTGCCCCAGTTCTTCCCGTTTTCTTTGACCACGACAGCAAAAGTCTCGATGCTTTTGCTTCACTGTCTTATCCAGCAGTGATGTGCATGAGTGCCTTGTTATTGTTATCTTGCTATTGCTATTACTGCTATCTTGCTATCTTGTCACACTACCACCACCACCACCGCCTCGAGATAACTTAACGGTTAGTGTGTGTGTGTGTGTGTGTGTGTGTGTGTGTGTGTGTGTGTGTGTGTGGCCAGGCGCCAGAGAGTCCGCTAGCACACACACACACACATACACACGAAGGTCACGAGTACCGTGACACTGGAAATGTTGACAAACAAACACATGTGACAATTTGACCTTTCTCACCCATTTCTCTCTCTCTCTCTCTCTCTCTCTCTCTCTCTCTCTCTCTCTCTCTCTCTCTCTCTCTCTCTCTCTCTCTTCTTTTACTATTCCCTTCCTCGGGGATCTCAGTGTCCCGATGGTCTATGATCCCTGAGGACAAGATGTTTGAAATCAGCTGGTACATTCTGTGCCAGCCTGCGACGTACTGTATTATGGTGGGGTTGATTTCTAGGCTAGGATGATTCCACACTGTTCAGAAATTTTCCACCCTCTCAGTGGCAACGTGCAGCAACATGAGAAGTGGCTTGATGGGAGTCAGGTAGTACGCGGCATCTTCCAGGACCATCAGGAGAGCTATGTAACAGGGCTGCTCCCTGGGCCATCCCTTGCCCCAGTGCGTGACTTTCCAGCGCATCATTAACTTTTCTCGGATTGCTACAAGGCTGCACTCCACCCGATGGTGGCTGGTTTGTTCCAGCGACCTGACGGCCCCACAGAAGACTTATTCAATATATGATCGTAACTCTTGGCACCACATCTCGGTGTCTGACACTGACGCTGCCTTCTCATTTGCCATTTGCTGCTGCGTCATCGCCTCCTGCTGCGTCTCTGCCTGGCGGGACTCAGTGTGGGCGGTCGGTGCATCTTCGCATTGATCCAGACTTCTTCCATTACCAATGACTGCTCCTGCCCGTCTTGGGTGTTTATAAAGAATGTAACGCGAGTCTCAGCGAATATTACCGGAGTGGAAAATACATGTTATTCTAAGTGGAAAATGTTCTATATGCATTTAGAGGCGTTGTTCAGCCGTGGCATGGCATTCAAGTGTGGCCTGATGACAGGTACGCTGGCCAGGTCAGGCGGGTATCCATGATGAGGATCTCAACTTGTGAATAATTTAATAATGATTTCTTCAAGTTTTGGAGCTTAAAGTGATCTCACGCCGAAGTGAGTGACAACAATGGACCAATACCGATAGCCGATAAACTCTACACAATGATAGTATGAATGTAATAAATAACAAATGAAATAATGGTTTGTACGACACTACAGTGCCCGGTCAGGGAGTGGAAAAGAAAGAGTCTTGCAGCAAGTCAGCGATAGTTAGCCAGATTACACAGTTCTCCTTCCGACACAGTGACAGTAAGTTCAGATTGCATTGCATGATTAAAGCAATGTGGAGTGGCTGTTTCTCCACCAATCATATTCGCCTGGCAGTGCTTTTGTATCCGTCACCGAGCCACGTTTAAATTTCATACCAAGACTAAACAACACCTCAAAATGCACACGTCCATAAAACATTTTCATCTTGGAATAACGTGTAATGTGACTCCTGGCAATATCCGCAGAAACTCAGCCCAGTATACCTAACTTGTGTCACTAATCTATCGCTCCACTGAAGAGAGAGAGAGAGAGAGAGAGAGAGAGAGAGAGAGAGAGATGTATTGTGGCGCTGTTATACTGTATACCGTAACAACGTAGGTATGATTGTACAGTGCCCCAAATAAACCAGTGTTGATAATGACGCAGCAGAAGCACCACTGAATGCCTGTGTGACCCATTGATGCTGGAGCGTGTCTGAAGCAACTTCTCTTTGAGTGCAGGCGGATCAGGCGGGTCAGGGAGGTTAGGCAGGTCAGACTGGCGGGCCCGAGCAGCGAGGAGCACCAGGCACTGAGGCAGCAAACCCTGTCACTGCGGCCTTTTCCATTGCATTCTCACGCCATGACTCTTTTCTTTCATCCTCACGCCAAATCCCTATCTAGTCTTGCATTATTCTCCTCTTCCTCCTCCTTCTCTCCTTTATCTCCTCCTCCTCTCTTTATCTTTATCCTATCTTGCTTTTCGTTATTCTTTCTCGATCTATCATATCCTTTATTTGTCTTTTATTGTCTTTCTTTCTTGTTTCTATTCGTTATCATTCGTCTCTCTCTCTCTCTCTCTCTCTCTCTCTCTCTCTCTCTCTCTCTCTCTCTCTCTCTCTCTCTCTCTCTCTCTCTCTCTCTCTCTCTCTCTCTCTCTCTCTCTCCTTTCGTCCATCGTTACTCATCCTCTTCCTGCTCCTTTTTCTTTTCCTTGTCTGTCCTCTCCTTTTCATCGCGTTTAGGGTAAAAAAAATGTAAAAAAAATATATGAGAGAGAGAAAGAGAGAGAGAGAGAGCCTGTCAGTCAGAAGAAAGAAAAGTAGATGACAAAAGAAAAAAAAATTAAAAACGGAAATTTGAGGAAAGGAGAGTGAGGAGGAGGAGGAGGAGGAGGAGGAGGAGGAGGAGATGAAGTTTAAAGTTTGGTGTCGGGAAGGAAAGGAAAAATGTAATTGTGTGTGTGTGTGTGTGTGTGTGTGTGTGTGTGTGTGTGTGTGTGTGTGTGTGTGTGGTGTGTATGTGCGTGTGTACGTGTGTGTGCGCGCGCTCGTGTAGGTGTTTGTCTGTACATTGGAAATCAATCTTAGGTGCCTTATGGATGGAAAGTTACCGGGAGAGGCGTGTGAATGTTACGTCTCCTCCTCTTCCTCTTTTCCTCTCCTCCTCCTCCTCCTCCTCCTCCTCTTCCTTCTACTCCTCCTACTCCTTCTCCCCCTCCTCCTTCTCCTCCTCCTCCTCCTCCTCCTTCTCCTCCTCCTCCTCCTCTTTCTCCTCCTCATACCATTTCGCAACCAGGCCACCAGGCAACAACATCAAGAGCCTCAACACCTTCCACCTGTCATTCCCAACACAACACAAGCATTCCTACATTCCACCCTGGTCAGCATTACTACGGCAGCCACCACTCACAGGAACACACTGGAAAAGTACTGAGATTCCTCTACCCCTGAATTATTACAAGTATGCGTGACCTCACTGTAACATTGACTATTACTTAGTTTGTTGTGAAATTACGTTTTTTACTGAGGTTTGCTTACGTTTGGGAGTAAAATTAGAGTGGAATGAAATATGTTCTCCCAAGAAATGCCGTTCCTTAAGAAATTATTGTTTATTTAAAAGAAAATATAGCAATTTTGAATAGTGTATGCGTTGATGGGGGTATTTTGCCACTGAGAGCGAAAAATAATTGGTAAATGAAATAAACTATGCACATTTAAAAGATTAGATACATTAAAGAAACATTACCGAAAATAGCAATTGTCTAAAAGAAAATGCAAAAATACTTAGTGTGTTGATGAAGGTAATATGTCACTGAGGGGAATAATAGACTAAAATATGAACATGTAAAGAATAAATACATGAAAAAAGGGACGTTACCGTAAATATTAATTGTATAGAAGGAAAAAAATGCCAAGAATTCAGAATAGTTTGTAGATGGAGATAATGTGTCACTGAGGGGAAAAAAAAAATAAAATAAAATATGCGAATCTAGAGGAATGAATACATAAAAAAAAGGGACATTGCCGTAAATAATAATTGTCTGAAAAGGAAAAAAAAAAAAGAAAATGCAAGAAATTCAGAGCAGTTTGTTGATCGTGGTAATCTGTCACTGAGGGCAAAAAAAAAAAAAAACAAGAAAAAAGAAAATATGAACATCTAAAAGAAGAAATACAAAAAAAAAAAAGGACATTGCCGTAAATAATAATTGTATAGAAGGAAAAATGCAAGAAATTCATAGTTTGTTGACCGTGGTAATGTGTCACTGTTAATTTGTTTCATTGGTTTCTGCAGTGACAGTGGCTAAAACGCTGCTGTCACTGTGTACATGCTGAGTGATAGATGGGGAGGAGCCTTCATTTTCACTATCTCTTGTCCTTCACTTGTGTTCTCTACTGCTTCTTCTTCCTCTTATACTTGTTTTCCATCGTCAATTTCCTACATCCTTATTTAACTGCTTTTCTTCTGTTTTTCTTCTTCGTCTCTTTTATTTTAATGGCTACCTACTCCTTCCTCCTCCTCCTCCTCCTCCTCCTCCTCCTCCTCCTCCTCTTCTTCTTCTTCTTCCTCCTCTTCCTCTTCCTCCTCCTGGGTGCTCGTGCCAGGAAGATATTTTAGCTACTGAAGGTTGCTGCAGTGTGTGTGTGTGTGTGTGTGTGTGTGTGTGTGTGTGTGTGTGTGTGTGTGTGTGTGAAGGGAGAGGTAGCACTGCAGAATAGAAAAAAACACACACACAAACAACCTACGATATTTCATCTTTTCACGAGTACTTTAAGGATAAAACACACACACACACACACACACACACACACACACACACACACACACACACACACACATATAAACAAGCGGACATCTAATTAAAGACATATAGATACAAACAAGCCTCGTAACACTTATAAAAAAAAAGAGCTGGCAACTACTCTCTCTCTCTCTCTCTCTCTCTCTCTCTCTCTCTCTCTCTCTCTCTCTCTCTCTCTCTCTCTCTCTCTCTCTCTCTCTCTCTCTCTTGCTTGGCTTTGCTGTTTGTATATACCTTGCTTATATATCTACTGCCTCGCATTGGGCTATGTTTGGGCTATATATTGGGTTTCGTTGGGCTATTTTGGGCTTCCTTTTTCCCAGGTGACATAATTAGATCCCAAGGCCAAGGTAAGCAACAACAGGTGTGGCTTGGAGAAACTCAGCGACAGGTAAAGAAATGGCGGGTACTTAGAGGGTGTGTGTGTGTGTGTGTGTGTGTGAGAGAGAGAGAGACAGAGAACCTCATTAGACATCCTTTCTGATTCGAGGAAGAGAAGAAGGAAGGCGAAGGAAAGAAGGAGGGAGAGAGAGAAGGAAGAGGAAGACAGAGGGAAGAGGCAAAGATACGATTAGCCAGTTCTTGGAAGGGAAGTGAGTGGGAAGTGACTAACTGACTGAGAACGACTAGGAAGGGAAGAAATTATTAGGAATAGAAAGGAAATAAGAATAAAATCGAGTAATAGGAAGAAAAATAAGTGAAATGAAAAAAAAAATGGAAGTGTGTTAGAAAAGAGAAAGTGAAAAGGAAATAAAGAGATAATAGGAAGAGGAAATAAAGTAATGGAGGGAAAAAGGGAGTGAATGAGATAAATATGATAGGTAAGGAAGTGTTTGGGAAGTGAATAGGAAGAAGAGAAGTGATAGGAGGAGGAAATAAAGTAATGAAGAGGAAAAAAAATAGATGTAGGAAATGAGATTAAATATTTGGGAAGTGAATGAGAAAAAGGAAAAGGAAAAAAGGAGAATAAAGGAGAGAGAAAAATACATATGGGTAATAGAAAGATAGACATAGGAAATGAGGTTACGTGAATGAGAGAGAGAGAGAGAGAGAGAGAGAGAGGGGGGATGAGGGCGAGTGATAAGAAGGGTAACCAAGTGATGTGGATAAAGGAGAATGATAGGCATATACTGGGACAGTCTGTGTATGACCATCCCTCTCATCCATACCTGGCCGCTACCTGAGAGAGTCTGCCAATTAACCTGCCAAGAGCTGCTGTCTGGTGTCCTCTTGTCCTCTTATTCTCTTCTTCCTCTCTTTATTCATTATCTTTTCTTCTTCTTCTTCTTCTTCTTCTTCTTGTGTTTAATCTTCTTGTTCTTTTTATTTTTGTTTTTGTTTTTCTTCATCTTCTTCTTCTTCTTCTTGATTTGTTGTTGTTGTTGTTGCTTGTTGTTGCTATTATTGTTGTTGGTATTTTTGTTGTTCGTTTTCTTCTTCACTTTCTTATGCTTGTTGTTGTTCTTCTTCTTGTTCTTCTTGTTCTTCTTATTCTTCTTGTTCTTGTTAATATTCTTGTTCCTCTTC
>NC_059266.1:1418038-1423038 GCF_017591435.1 Portunus trituberculatus
TTTGCCCCCTGGAGCTGTGCTGAATACTAAGTTAACGAGCCTCATTATAAGCAACAGCCCTTCTCTTCATTACTACCTGATCCACTGTATCCTTGGATATCATATGCACTCCTCCTCCTCTTCCACCACCATCACCACTAGCGCCACCACAGAGTTTGGAATTCAGTGTTGAGTGAGTGAGCGTTGTATAATGTCTGGTATGGATCACTGACTTCACTAAACAAAGGCTTTATTAAACTGGTGCTGTCCTTGAAATACGAGTAGCTACATCAGGTTTAGAAATTATGGTTTGTTTGAGTAACTTGCTTTACTTCCACTGTGGTTTTGCGTGTTTCCTTGGTCTTAATCCCTTTAGTTCTGGGAAGCATTTTTTGTCATGAGTTTTGGGTATGATTAGACGATTTTATTTACATTAAGAAGGGTTTATGGAGGTCAGAAGATTAACAGCCAGAGTTTTCACTATTTTTGTCCCCATATAAGTTTCTAAAGCTGTATAAAATCACCAAGTAGTTTGAAGAAGGAATATGAAAATGTGTCTTGGTACTGAAGGGATGAAGTCCAAATCTGTTAATAGTCTTGGGAAATATGATAGGTTATGAATTTCAAACGTTTCAGTGGATTTAAGACTAGGAAAATTCTAATCGCCTTGTGAGTGAGTGCAGAAGTATACTATAATTCTTACTGAGATCGTATTACTCTCTTGACATCCATACACAATACTGTATCTCTTGTAGAACGTTGTATTACCACACTCTTTGTAAAACGTTAGTATGGTGAAGTAAGGGGAAGTAATAATGAATTTAATTTTCAACCCCTCCTTGAAAATTAGTAGGCAGAGATCATACTTTTAAAACTCACTCTTTGTCACATAATTTCTTTGTTGTTCATTAATACTCTGAAGTGTTAGTCTGATGAAGTGGAAGGAAAGAAAAACGAAAAAAAAAAATCAATCTAATTTTTAAACCCACCTTGATGAATAGTATAGACAAAGATCATACTTTTAAAACTCACTCTTTTCCAACATAATTTCCTTTTTATTCGTTATTATTCTGAAGTGTTACTCTGATGAAGCAATGAAAAGCAAAGGAAACAATGATACAAACTTTTAGACCCATCTTGAAAATAATATACAGATCATACTTTTAAAACTTACTCTTTACTTAATAACTTCCTTGTTATACATTATTATTCTTAAGTGTTAGCTCTGATAAGGTAAATAGAAAGAAAAAGAAAATAAGAATCTAAACTCTTCTTGAAAACAGTAGCAAGAGATCACACTTATAAAACTAACTCTTTCTCACATCATTTCTTTGTTATTCATTGTTATTCTCACTTTTAAGCCCTCCTTGATAGTATAGGCAGAGATCATCCTTTTATAAATTACTCTCTTTTAATATAATTCTCTTTTATTCATTTTACTCATTTGTTGTATGGTTCTTCTTCCAGGTGAGCGTCTGTTGCAGGAGCGATGGGTGGTGGGGAGCCTTCTGCTGTTCTATCCTCGTCTCTTACCAGTAGGTTTTGCGGGGAATAGTGAAATCGTTTTTTTTTTTTTTTTCAGATGTGGTCTGTTGGTGCTTGCATTTGTTTGTCATCTCCATTATTCTCTCTCTCTCTCTCTCTCTCTCTCTCTCTCTCTCTCTCTCTCTCTCTCTCTCTCTCTCTCTCTCTCTCTCGTCCTCCTTGTCTTCCATTCTTTCGTTCTTCTTTCCCTCTTGATTTTTCTTCCTCAGTCATTATTTATTAGGATAGATAAACTCTTTCACTATTTCATTATTAATTTATTTGTTCATTCATTCATCATATTCATTCATATTTATTTTGTTTCATTCTATCTTCATTATTTTTTTTTTCATTTATCACTCTCAGTTTTGCCTTTGACGAGTGAATATTGGGCAATTTTCCCCTTTTTTTTTTTTATGTTATTGTTATTGAAACAAAGAAGTGATCATGAACGTAAAGGTGACTGACTACATAGATCATCAGTGGGTGGCGGGTGACAGGTGGCAGGTGGCAGGTGTGCAGTGGAATCAGTCACAAGCAGAGGATTCCGATACACTCACTAACACCGTGACTGTGTTCTGTGTCTTCCCTCAATGTTGAGCTCTCTGATCCGTGACAGTCTCCTGGCAGAGCGTGACTAATGAATTTTTACAGGATCAACGAAATTAAGTAGGAAAAACCTGAAGTGCAAAGAGAATATGCTATGATAATTGAGTCATCAAAATAATTTCAGGCAATGAGTCGTGTGTGCCTAGATAGCTCAGTTGGGAGAGCGTTAGACTGAAGATCTAAAGGTCCCCGGTTCGATCCCGGGTCTGGGCAAATATCTTTTAAATATTTGGCCAAATGTGCTTAAATGAATGCTGCTTCTTAGATGAATTGTGAGATGGTTTTACAGACAGAAAATAAAACCAGAGATTAGTTTTATAAATCAATTGTCTTCCTCTAAACATTTCACTTTGAGGCAGTGGTGTTTAGAGACATTGATATCGCATCAGAGACAAAGCATAGGTAACACAAGGAAGATTTAGTAATCAGAATGCAAAAATAAGAAATCTAATGGAAATGGTGAAATGTTCTACAAGATAAAACAAAGGTTTGTAGTGGAGATATGACAAGAATGATAAAGGATCTGATGAAGTTATCAAAGTATCCTGTGGGAGATAACAAGACCCTTGTGGTTAGTAATGAGGAGAGGACAAGGATAAGAGAGGCGCCCTTGCTCTCTCATTACGACAAATTCCCAAGGCCACAGAGACAACTACCAAGATTTTCAAGACAGTTTCTTCTTTTAATAAGATAGAAACCTTACCAATCTATCACCAGAACCATAAAAATACCTTTGAAAACACGAGACCTTCAACTTGAGCCTTTGGAAAGTAGTGATGGTGAGAGAACAAAGCGTTTCTGAATATGGCTCGGAATCTGATGGTGGTATAAGAAGAATGATACAAAGAAGATCCTCAAGATTAGGAATGAAAAGACAAGAAGTAACGGGGAACTAAAAAGTAGATAAAAAAAAAAAAAAGTGAAATCGTGTACCCAAAGAGTGACAAATGACTGCAATGGCCTCGATATTCATTAATTAATCGTGTCATTCGTGCAATAGAGAAGAGTAAGCAGATTTATGGATTGATGGGCATATGGTGTGTTGGAGAGAGAGAGAGAGAGAGAGAGAGAGAGAGAGAGAGAGAGAGAGAGGCACGTGTATCCCTGATGGACCATTGCACCACCCCTGTGTTCCTGAGAGTGTGTAGGTGTGGCGAAACACGCGTTGTTTGGTGTTATGAAAGATTGACTGAATGCGTAGATAAAGGTAAAGACAGACGGACTGATAGTAGAAGTGGAGACTCAACAAAGGATACAGATGGCGACACATATATATACACACACACACACACACACACACACACACACACACACACACACACAGCAGCAGCAGCAGCAGTCTGACATAAACACAGGCAGAAAGACAGACATATAGACAGATATAAGAAAAAGCAAGTTAAAAAATAAGAGATGATGGACAATTAGACAGAGAGAGATAACTAGTCAGCATATCAGAGAGAGAGAGAGAGAGAGAGAGGGATGGGAGGAGACTCTTAAAATGACGATCAATTGTGAAAATCAGCGAAGAATTTAGGCGTGTGTGTGTGTGTGTGTGTGTGTGTGTGTGTGTGTGAGTGTGTGAGTGAGCGTGTTGTATCTCTGAGTCACTGATACAATAATAATACGTTTCATTCACTCCCTCAGTCATTCTTTCATTCAGTCATCAATTGAGTCATTCAGTCACCATTCTGTCAGTCAGCTGGTTCTGTAATTACCATTTTTCATTCTTGTCATTCATTCATCTAAGCATTTTTCCTTCAGTTTTTCATCATTATTCGCATTTTTTTTTGTCATTCTTCCTTCCATTTCAATAAGTAATTCAGTTGTTCTAGTTTTTTTTTTTCCTTTTTTTTTTCTCTTCCTCCCTCCTTCACTCCTTGCTTCGTTACTTTCCTTCTCTAAGTTATCGTTTATTCAACCATCCACTTTATTTTTCTGGCTCCTCATTTTTCCCCAATTAGTTTTCCCTTCCTTCATTCCTTTCCTTCTCTCTTTCTCCATTTTTATCAACTTTTTTTCATATAATTTCTTCTTTCCTCCTTTCCCTCCCTCGTATTATCCTTCCTCCTCTTCCTCTTCTTTTTTCCTCCCTTTGTCCACTTTTCCTTCTTCCTCCCTTCCTTCCATTCCTTGTTCCATTTCTATCTTCCTTCCTTCCTTCTTTCAATCCTTCCTCATTTCCTCCTCCTCTTCTCTGTCCCGTCTCTTTTTTTTCCACGTCCTTCCTGTCCTTTCTCTCCTTTCTTTCCTTCCTTATCAAGTGTCATTAATGTTACTTCACCACTACCACGACCACCACCACCACCACCACCACCACCACCACCACTACCTCGTTACCATGACAACAACCAGGAAATGTCGTCTTACATCAGTTCAGTGTCATTTTTTCTCAGTATTTATTCTTTTGGCGGGAAATCTCATTCAGCATCACGTTTTATTCCCATTTTCTATTGATTTTCACCATTTTTTTTCCTTCTTATTAATCGTTAGTTCATATTTGTTCTCATGTTTTTTTTTTTTATCCTTGTTTAGCTTTGTGTTTGTTTTGTTTCGGTTTTATCCTTATGTTTGTTTGTCATGTTTTCTTTTTCTTTGCGTCTTTTTTTTTTTTTTTTTTTTTTTTGTTCTATCATGCATGTACCTATTTTGTGTTTTGTTTGTTTTCATGTGATTTTTTTTTATGCATTTTCATTTTTTTTTCTTTCTTTATTTCGTTTTCTTTATCTACTGTCGTTTATTTGTTTTTGTTTTTTATATGCCATTCTTATTGTTTTCATTTGATTAATTTCTCCTAAAGCTTTATCTTCTTCCTCCTCCTCCTCCTCCTCCTCCTCCTCCTCCTCCTCCTACTACTACTACTACTACTACTACTACTACTAAAACTGTCA
>NC_059266.1:1425538-1428038 GCF_017591435.1 Portunus trituberculatus
GAAAGAAAGGAGAAAGAGGAAGTGCAGGGTGAAATAATCCAGAGTGAGGGGAGAGATGAGGGAAAGAGTGATTAATGGAGTGAAAATCAGAGTGAAGTTGCAAGAAAAGGGTGAAGGGATAAGCGGCAGGAAAGAAAGAGAGGGTGCTGATAGGGTGAGGGAGAGATAGTGAAAGAGGTAAGTAAATGACAAATAGGTAGGGTGAATACTGAACACAGGGTGAGAGCTCATCAAATCAGAGTGAAGGCAGGGTGCGAGGATGAGAGGAGACATGAAATAAAATAAGGTGAGAATCAGTTGAATCTAGGGTGACTTAGTGTGAAGGTAATGAGAAAATGAAGCAAAATGCAGTTTACAAATCAGATGTTAAAACTGTATAAGGGTGAAGGTCATTATACAGGGTGAAGCAGGGTGATGTAAGGGGAAACAGGAAGGCTAAGAGCAGATAGGGTGAGACACGTACATATATGTGAAACAGGTCACATGACGCTTGATAGAACAGAAGCAAGTTACACGTCACACGAGAAACAGGGTGACGTAAGGTGAAGTAAGGCGAAGCAGGTAGGGTGAGACGAAAAGACAAGCAGAAACATGAAGCGGAGATAGAGTAGGGTGTAGGTCAGGGATGAATAGGTTCAAATAGGGCTCATTTCACTATACATGCAGGGTGAAGCAGACAGGGTGAATATCTAGAGAACGTGAAACAGGTACAGCTAACAAGATTAATAGGGTGAGGCAGGTTACAAGTTACAGGTCTGGTGAGAAGTAGGGTGAGGCAGCGCACACTTCACAACAGAGACAGGGTAAGAGCCACGCTGGGTTGAAGGAGGCAGGGTGAATAGGTGATAGTGAGGTCTGTAAGGAGAGGGAATATACTTCACAACAGAGACAGGGTGAGGGCCACGCCAGGATGAAAAACGCAGGGTGAATATGTGAGAATGAGGGAGAGAACGTGAGGGTGAGGGAGGTTATAAGTCTGGAGGGAAGTAGGGTGAGACAACACACTTCACAAGAGGCAGGGTGAGGGCCACGCGGCAGGGTGAGGAGGGCATCAGCCTGGTAAAGTCTCCCCACGTGGTTGGCCCTCACCTCCACTTTCAGCGCAAACTCAGCGCTCGCGACGTTGCTTCCCTTCCACCGACCTTCGTGGGCCAAGGGAAAGCCTGGTGTGCCCCTGCCGCCCCTACCTCGTCCCCGGAGGTGTGCAGGGGCCGTGGGGGTGCGGGGGCGCTCTGAGGGAGAAGCGAGGAAGGGTGAGGAAGGGTGAGCAATGCACGTTTCCCAGCGACAGTCTCTCTGATGGAATTTTCCACTTCGAGAGCTGCGCGCGTCACAGCCACTCCTACCCTCTCCCCCTCGCTCTCTCTCTCTCTCTCTCTCTCTCACTCGCTCTCGCTCTCTCTCTCCGCTTCCCTGCTTCCCCATCGCCTCTCTCTCTCTCTCTCTCCCTCTCTCTTTCTCTCTCTCATTGGCTCACCTTCACGTCTTTCAGTCAATGAATGAAAAGGGATTAGAACCTGCGTCACCCTATATAATAATGCGTCACCCTCGTGGGAACATATCAAACTTAGAGAGAGAGAGAGAAAGGGGGAGAGGGAGGGAAGATTTTGGCGTGATACGTGGTCTTGAATAAACTACGTCACATTTCTCATTCAATTTCTTGGTCGTCTACTTGAAAAAAGAACTTAATTTTAACCAAGGATTCTTTAACTGTAGGGCGTGTTGAGGTGGGAATATTAGCAGGGAAGCAGGGAAGGATGCTATTGTCGAGAGGTTCAGTGGGAAAGGTAACTATCCTTGTATCCTTTCCTGTCCTTACCTGTCCGTAATTTGTCTTAACCTGTATATAGTCATTTGTTTAATTTGTGTTGTATGTCTTTCTGTTTTGTACTTTTCTACTCCAATCTTTCGTCCTTAACTGCACTTGTCCTTAGTTTCTCTCCTCTGCTGGCGTCCTTATTTGTCCTTATTTTTTACTTGCCTGCTCCAATCTGTTCTTATTTTCTTGCTTTTTTTGTCCTTAAGTGTACTTGTTAATTTTTCTCTGCTGGCGTCCTTATCTGTACATACCTGTTCTTACTATGTCTCCTTATCGTTCTCTGCTTGGCGCCAGTACTTGTCCTTATCTGCCCTTCCCTCAAGTCCTTAGCTCGCGTCCTTACCTCCTGTCTGTTTCTGCGTCGTTAGCTGTTCTTAATTCACGTCCTTATCTGTCATTTAGTCTTTTTACTATCTTCATTTGTGCTTATTTCCTCCTCCTAAGTGTCCTCTGTCCTTGTCTGTCCTTGTGTGTTCTTATTTAGTGTCCTCATTTGCCCTAGCCTGGCGTACTTTTCTGTCCTTGCCTAGCCATGTACTAGGTTAGGTTAGGTAAGGTTAAGTTAGGTTATGTTAGGTTAGGTTAGGTTAGGTTAGGTTAGGTTAGGTACTTGGCGTTCTAACCTTGTGTCCTTACGTACCTGGCTTCCTTACCTGGCTTTCCACTCATCTGTCACCTGCG
>NC_059266.1:1433038-1443038 GCF_017591435.1 Portunus trituberculatus
CACACACACACACACACACACACACACACACACACACACACACACACACACACACGTTAATCAGTCACGAGCGTATAGCCAAGGTCAGAATATCAGTAATTTGGCAGGAGGCATCACTATCATAGCGCGCTAATTGGCTGCTGGCTCTGGTTTGGCTTACGGTGTATCCGGCTGGAAATAATAGGCTGAGGACAAGGACACAGTGACGGTGGAATAAGACAGTAGGCCTACACGTGCCATCTCCTTCATCCAACAATCCTTATCTACATGTATATCCACTATCAGTTACCCATCAATTTCTTTTGTTTGGGTTTCTCTTAATTGACTTGGTATTAACTTGGTACTAACACGTCATTCTGGAGTCTTTTCTACACGTCATCTACCAGTAGACAGAACGGTAGTGTGGTTCTGACTTTGCCTCATCTCTCACGTGGTGCATACATTCTCGTCATCTTAAAGTAATCCGTCGTTGTTATTCGCACCATCGTCATTGTTATCATTAAAGTACTGGTAGATTCTGCTTATGTTTGGTTATGAATTTCCTCCTGTCCTTAGCTTGAGGGAGGTTTCTAAATACTTGTCAGAATTTAAATTTACTCAGATAGCTCCACTCATTGAAATTTTTCACTTTGAGTGGACTTCTTCTTCAGCTTCTTCTTTGCTCTAAGCCAGAGTGATTATGCAAATACATTGAATAAGATTGTTAGATAGTAAGGAATTTCAAACATCAACCTCACGTCTTTTTCACATTCCCCAATGCTCGAACTCTTCTCAAACCCATATTGACTCACTCATGCCTATGGAATGTTTTTTTTTTTTTATACCATGTGGGCTTTCCACGGGAATTTATGGGCTAAAGGGGATACTTTTTAGGGTACCTCCTATCTTAAAGCCCACCCGCTAGAAAACCGTTGCCCCGAGTGAGGAAGCCCAACCTACACTCTTTTGTTTTATTGTTTTCATTCTTTGTAGCAATGTGCTGGGCTGCGTCACCTGAGAGAGAGAGAGAGAGAGAGAGAGAGAGAGAGAGAGAGAGAGAGAATATTTTCAAGTAGATAACGTTTTTGGGTAGCTGAAGAGCTGGCTCTCTCTCTCTCTCTCTCTCTCTCTCTCTCTCTCTCTCTCTCTCATACAGATGACCATATGAAATTGTGATCCCCCAGCACTATAAACACAAACATTTCCCAAGTTATAGTATTACTACCTAGAAACCAGATTGTGAGACGTGTTTCGTAAGATTCATATATCATTAGATTACTACGGAGAGAGAGAGAGAGAGAGAGAGAGAGAGAGAGAGAGAGAGAGAGAGAGAGAGTGTGTGTGTGTGTGTGTGTGTGGGTGGGTGTGTGGGTGTGTTAGCTGAAACACGTGCGTAAGGCGTGTTTCATTGTGGCAATTCGAGTGACCTCCGTAACCGGTCTCAACCGGGATCGGCGTGCGCCACTTTCGATCTCCCGACCGGTCGCGACCGGTCAGAACCGCTCACGCCGCCCGCGGCTGCTGCTCCGCTGCGTCGGGAGAGCGGCGGGCGGGATGCGCATGAGGCAAGCCAGGCAAGCACAAAGGAGTCAAGAAAGACACATGACTGAAAAAGTCTCCCCGACCCTGCCAATGGTGAAGCTCAAGTACAAATTCATATTATCTCTTTTACTTTATTTCCTCCTCTTACACTACTCTTGGTCTAGTTTTCTCCTTCACAGCCACTCTCTATCCCGCCACGACGCACATGCCCCAGCCGCCGTGTGTGGAGAGGTCTCTGGGAGCGTGCGGAGGTGGAAAATAACCTCAGGGTGGTGAACAAGGACGGCTGTACATTATTATTTTTTCTTTCCTATGCAAGAGATACACTGGTCAAGAACAACAAAAAGAAAAAAAGGTAGAAATAACCTAGGTCCATTGAGGTGCCAGATGCAGGTGGCAGGTGGCTCAGCTTTGTTCGCTCATCCCAGCTGGTGTCACTCCGCAGCTCAGGCAACGGGAAGGTTAATGCTCCTCTGTCTCATTCAGGGGTATATTCACTGAGACCAGAGGGGGTGTGGCCGATGAAGTTTGTTACAGGATACGTGTGTGTGTGTGTGTGTGTGTGTGTGTGTGTGTGTGTGTGTGTGTGTGTGTGTGTGTGTGTGTTCTATCTGACGTGAAACTAAGATGATCCTTTTTACATTTTTTTTCTGAAGTCAGAGAAAGATTGGGTTCTCTGTATACAAAATGACGGGACGGCACAGAGTGACAGCCGCGCCACGCCCCCCTCGCCAAATTCAAAAGAGATGGCAGGCACATGATTTCCCTCCTCAGGTGAGCTCAGGTAAGCCTCCAGTGGGAAAGATACTTAAACAAAGCACAACTCGCTGCCCGTCACTCCTAACAGGCGACCCACACAAGCAATGGAGGCGATGACTGATAGAAAATGTGATATGAGATTAACTTCACGTATAGATTTACTGCAGAAAAATTTTGATTCATTTACTTTTTTGTGTGTGTGTTTGCATGACTTTCTGTATGTGTGTGAATAAGGTAAGTTGAAAATAATGCAAATAAGTGTGTGTGTGTGTGTGTGTGTGTGTGTGTGTGTGTGTGTGTGTGTGTGTGTGTCTGGGATGCGTTGCTTGTCTTTGAACGTTTCGCTCTGCAGGCTAAACTGTCATCCATCTAAAACTCTTCCGTTTGTTACTCACTTTAAACAGCACAGCACACGCAGGAAAAGTAGCTAACATGCTGCTGAAAGACGCTCAGTGTGCCGCTGCCTTCACTGACTTGCCGCAATCACTGTATTCGTCTCTTAGTAAATATTGCAGAAGTGCCGTTTGAAGATTAAATTTCGGGTGTTCTATTCACTTAGCTTATTCTCTCTCTCTCTCTCTCTCTCTCTCTCTCTCTCTCTCTCTCTCTCTCTCTCTCTCTCTCTCTCTCTCTCTCTCTCTCTCTCTCTCTCTCTCTCTCTCTCTCTCTCTCTCTATCTATCTATCTATCTATCTATTTCTCTCTCTCTCTCGTACTTGTCTTGTTTTGTTTTTCATTTATTTTTACTATTATCATTTCTTCTTCTTCTTCTTCTTCTTCTTTTTCTGCGAATACCACCATCACCACTACCGACATTACTAATACCAACACCACCATCACTACACCAACACCGCCACCAACACCTCCCAACACCACCACAGGCATGCATCTTTATCACCACCACCACCACCACTACCACCACCAGCCCAATCATCACCATTAGTAACACCACCACCGTCACCATCACCACCACCACCGTTGATAACCATACATTTCTCACCCCTACTACTGTCACGCTGGCTAAGGGCGAGGAAGTATTGGTGAGTTTGGTGCTCGGCGTGGTTCTGTAAGGTTGGCATAAGAAGTCACGTCACCAAGCTAAGTGAATCTCATATCTCTAATTCAGATGGCTATCGATACATTAGCTGATGATTTATCTCTTTTTTTCTCTCTCTCTTTCTTTTTTACTTTATTTTCGTATTTTCTATATTTTTGTCTTTTTTTTCTTTTTTCTTATAGTGTTTCATAAAGCGTTACATCGTGTGTTATAATACGATACGATGCGACACGTTTATTAGTCTCATTCTGACAATTTTATGATACATAGCGTGGTATTGCGAGGATGAATTTTTGTTGCGCTGAGAGTCTATTGCAAACCTGTTTCCCCTTCAATATTGGAACGCATTTTTGCCTTGATTTTTTTGGGTGTGATTGGACGATTTTATGTGCATTAGAAATGGTCCATGGGGGTTAAAGGATTAATGGCCAGAGACTTTACTATTCTAATCCCAATATATGTTTTGAAGCTGTATAGAATCGCCAAGTAGTAACAAGAGTGAATATGGAAACTCGTTCAAGGTCGGATTAAGAGTCTGAGAATTAAGTGACTAAGATAAAGTGAAATATCATGTGAGATTAAAATAAACACGAGATAAATATTTCATAACAATACATACACCATCACCACCATTGGATGTTCTGCGTAACGGCACTTTCCGATCATACAGTTACCAGCTGTCTGGATTTCGTGACAACTAGAAATCACTTACGTTTTTCTAGGTGTAGTAACTTTTGCACAAAGAGATTGGTCTGTAGAATTGTTTTACATGGAAGTTTCAGGAATTTTAGTGTTTTAAGTAAGCTGTTTGTGTGAGCTTATCGATGGTAAATAAAGGGTTATCAAGGTTTTGTTAGCACCCCATACAGCTGTGCAGCGTACAATGTGTGGGTACGCAAGTGTTATGGAGCCTTGTCTTCATAACGACGCTCTTGATTAGATATTCGTCTATTTCGTTCTCTTTTGTCTATCTATATATTTGTAACTAATTTTCATTCTTTCTCTCTTTTTTCAGCAAAAATTGTACAGATTACTTCCACAACTTCTTGAATATTATTTCATTAAAAAGAAACCATCCAATTACATTTTCTTCTTATTTCTTATTCCCCCGTTCTCTTTCTCGCATCTGCCAACATTTCGATTACATTTCAATCATATCTTCTTTTTTTCTTCATTAAGCGCAGGATCCCTCAGCAGGAAATGTTCAAGATAGTCATTGGCACAGTCACTCGTTTCATACTTTATCTCCTTTGAGTCCTTCCTGTCGAGGAGAGTTCAGACGAAAGTCGTTGAGCCTGTATATGAACAACTAAAGGAACTGAGATATGATGGATCAAGTTACTGTAGTTAGCTGGGTTTTTTTTTTTTTTTTTTAATTCTCTCTGGGAAATCTTTATTTTTTTTTTTTAGAATTGTGACATGCCGTCAGTGGTATTCGTATATGCTCCCTGTTAAGTGAAGAGATATTATCACTATTATTATTATCATTACTACTACTACTGCTACTACTACTACTACTACTACTACTATTACTATTTCTACTTCTACTATCGCCATCATTGCATTACTGTTATCAATATCACTGTTATTGTTACTTTTGTTTTTTTTGTTTGTGGGCTTTTCATGGGAATTTCTGGGCTACCTCCTATCTCAAAGCCCACCCGCTAGGAAACTGTTGCTCCGAGTGAGAAAGCCCAACCTACACTCGGACCGTGGACAGCATTCGAACCCGTGCGCTTGGAGATTCTTCGGACCCCAAAACACGCATGGTTCCACTGTACCACGGCGGCCCCCTGTTACTGTTACTGTCTTGTTGCCCGGCGGAGTGTCCAAGATAACTCTCGCACTCAGAAGTCACTGGTCAGCAGAAGATCAGTGAGTAATCATCTCTAAATATCCGGCACATTTTTCCTCCTTAAGGTTTAGGTGTTAAAGATACGCTAACTGATAAGTAGACTCGTTCAGGTATCGCATAGTGTGTTGTGTAACGTTCTCTCTCTCTCTCTCTCTCTCTCTCTCTCTCTCTCTCTCTCTCTCTCTCTCTCTCTCTCTCTCTCTCTCTCTCTCTCTGTGTGTGTGTGTGTGTGTGTGTGTGTGTGTGTGTGTGTGTGTGTGTGTGTGTGTGTGTGTGTGTGTGTGTGTGTACATCAATAAATTGATGGATAGGACATGAAAATAGTAGCAATAAAGAAAATAGTAATGACAGTAGTAGTAATAGTAGTAGTAGTAGTAGTAGTAGTAGTAGTAGTAGTAGTAGTAGTAGTAGTAAACAGACACGAGAGGAAAAGATTCATCACTGTTTTAGCCTGTACATTAATACACTGCGCCATCAATCCTGCTCAAAGAAAAAATGATAAACTCCTTCCTTTAAACTTTTATGCAGGAAATTACCTTAGAGGAACGAACATGTGTAACAGCGAGAGGGGAGAGAAACAACTGTAAAAGCGAGGAAAAGAAAAAAAAAAAAGTAACAGGAAAAAGTAATATCCACAAAAGGAGAAGAAAATGTAATAGAGAGAGGAGAAAGAAAAATGTGATAGCGAAGACGGGGAAGAAAATAAAACTAATAATGAAAAGAGAAGAAAAAAAATGTTACGGTGAATAAGAGAAGAAAGAAAAAAAAGTAAGAATGAAAAGGGAAAGGAAAAATGTAGTTGTGAAATGGGAAAAATGTGATAATGGTAAGAGAAAGAAAATAAAAGAGGAAGGAAAAATGTAATAGGGAAAGAATGTAATAACGTAAAGAAGAAGAAAAATATGATAGCGAAAAGGAAGAGGAAACAAAAGGGAGAGAAAAATATGTTTGAGAGAGAGAGAGAGAGAGAGAGAGATGGGGGGTTGATATTGTTCCTTAGGGCTCCTGCATCATAATATCACAGTAGTAAAGTCAATATCTTAATGGAACTGTGCCTTGCCTCTCCCTTCACATTGCACACAGCCATGCACGTTGTTACCTTCCATGCATTCTTACCTTTATCTTCTATTTTGTCTTACATTTTCTTATTTTCATTTTCTTATTTTTCATTTTTTTTATTTTTCATTTTTATTTCTCCATTTTTTTCTCTCTCCATTTTTGTATTTTCTAGTTTTTATCTTCTATCTTTTTTTTTATCTTCTATTTTTGTCTTCCATTTTCTTATTTTCCATTTTCTGGGTTTCCATTTTTCATCTTTCATTTTCTATCATCCATGCATTCACATCTTTATCTTCCACTACTATGTCTAATTCACAACTATCTCCTACATCTTTGGTTCATGCATTCATACTTCATTTATTCACTTCGCTATTCTGTTCATTCTCTGTTCATTGTATTCTATTCATGGATTCATACGTCAATTTTTTTCTTTTTTTTTTACATCTTTGTTTAAAGTTATTCACAAATTTCCTCTATATATTATCTTATGTTTATGCATTTATACTTCTTTTCTTTTCTTGGTCTCCTGTCTACTCTTATTCATAAATGTTTTCTCTCTTTATAATTTTCAGTTTATGGATTTATACCTACATTATTATTTTCCCTCTCAGTCTAATGTTTTTCTTTCCTACAAATATTTCTTGCATAATAATTTATAATTCATACATTTATTCATTCTCTATATCCTGTTACTTTCTCTTCAATTATTCACAATGCCTTCCAGACAACTTAACTAACTATCCTCCTCCTCCTCTCTACACTGAGGATGGTCATGGCTTCCTTCAAAATGATAATGATATTAGATAAATAAATAATGAAATAGTGAAATAATAAAATAACTAAACTAAAAATTTGAACAATGAAATTTCACTAAACTAGACTCCATGAGACTATGATTTTTGTGTCACCTCCGTTAATAGTTTTCCGTCCTCCCAGCTGTGAACTGTGTCTTATCCGCTGTGTATGAAGCAATGGTGTGTGGCGTATCGGGAGGGTTCACTCACGCAGGAGTCCTAAGCAGGATGGACTCAAAAAGGTTTTCGCATGACTAACTCCTCTCCTTTAATTGACTGACTTCAATTTCTCGCTCACCACTGCAGTGTTACATATCTTACTGTCTTCTGCCTTTATTTCTCATGTTGCTGTTCTTTTAAACTTGCTGATTGCATTCTCCTTTCCCGGTTCTGCTGCTGCCTCGCTGGTCAAGGCTTGTGACTCGTTTTCTGTTCCACTTGCTAATGCAAGAGTTAACCAGTGCCTTCACTCACACTTTTTACTGAAAAATTCGGGGACTACCTGTTTCTGTTTTCTTCTTTCCTGCAACTGTTTCAAGAGAGCGTATGAAGGCACCCTCGGAAAATAAACTGGCTAACCGTTTTGGAACTCAGTATTACTCAACTTTTTTGGGCGGGATGGAGGGTGGAAGGGGAAAGAGACGGTTTAGAGGAATATTACTGCTTTACCTGAATTTTCCGCAACCCTCGACCAGCCTCATTTATAGGTAAACCTCCCCGTCACATCGACCCCCACACTGCCGCCCAGCTCGCGTTTTCTGCATAACATGGGAGTTGTTTTCTGTGCAGTGATCTTTATCCATGTAGTTAGTTCTCTGTTTTCCCTTTAAATAGACGAGTTTTTTGTGATCAGTTGACTTTACTATTGATTTATTGTCATTTTTATTTGCTTTCCTCTTCTGTGTTCTCAGTGTGGTATAGTTTTGTTTACTGTTTGTGTGCAAGTATATCCAACTTTTGTATCATGAGCGTTTCAGTCATTATTTTATTCGCATCACTTCTTTTTACCTTGCGTTTTCAGTAGGTGTAGTATTGTTTGCTGCTCGTGTGAATGTGTGAGCGCCGTGCTTCTCCGGCCGTGCATTCTCTTCGTGCCGTGCGTGCTTAGTTGCTGTCTCCAGGAGAATTTAAAAACGATTAAGTCTAATTTACTCCTGTGTTTCTTTTCATCTTCTTGTTTTTATCTAATTATCGTATTTTGCTCTGTTTGCCCTCGTTTCTGTGATTTTTGCTCTCTACTTATTTCATCTATTCATTTTTTCCTGTTGTGTCTTTTATAGGAAGGAAAATCAATCTTTGTTTTTTTATTGTGGTAGTGATTTTGCTGTTGCTACTGCGTTTGTTGTTGTTGTTGTTGTTGTTGTTGTTGTTGGTGGTGGTGGTGGTGGTGGTGGTGGTGTTGGTGGTGGTGGTGGTGGTGGTGATGGTAGAGGTTTCGGGGACAGAAATATTGGGGTTTGTTTATTGGTGGTGATGGTGATGCAACAGGATAACGTGGATTGTAAGAGAGAGAGAGAGAGAGAGAGAGAGAGAGAGAGAGTGAGGACGTTGCTTTGTATTTCTTTTCTCATTATCGGGCGTGGCGGGAGATGCGAGATGGTGGTGATGGTTGTGGTGGTGGTGGAGGTATTGACGTGTGTACCTTCATGACTGGTTGTGAACGAGGAAGAGGAGTCACTTGAGAGTGGAGGGAGGGGAGTGGGGTGATGGGAAGGGGTGAGGAAAGAAAGAATGATGGGAGGTCAAGGAGGGAGAATGATAACAGACTTGACACACACACACACACACACACACACACACACACACACACACACACACACTACCGGACGTTTCCGATAAGGTATCGTTTGTGTACATGATGTCCTGCCTTAACACACACACACACACACACACACACACACACTTGCGCGCGCACCCCGTGGGAGGGCTGGCAGTGCCGGGTGCCACACGTCGCCCTCAGCCTCCACGGGTCACCAGGGAAGGATAACAAAAGAAGCTGTGTGACGGAGGCTGCGATGACCCGCCAGGCTGGTAGCGTGACGGTGCTGTGGCGGCGGCGGCGGCGGCGCCACGTGATGGCTGGCCGTGTTGCTGCTGTGTTGCGTGGTGGGGAAGGGGGAGGGCGCGGGGCCACCCTGTGCTGCGCGGCCCCGCTCTCCGTCTGGCCGAGTGGAACTTTCCGTGGTGCCTCAGTCTCGCGGCAGCCACTGTTTTCCTTATTTGTAGCGCCGACCCTCGCCCCATGCCCCTGCGCGGCCCTGCGCGGCACTGCACCGCCCCTGGGACAGCTGCGTGACTCACGGGTAGCGGGTTTTTCAAGATGGCAGAGCTACTGCCGAGCTTGTCACGGCCGCCCATGTTCACTGAGCTGCAGTTGGAGGCTCTCACCCCCGCACAAAAATATACTATATGTGAAGCCACACAAGCCTCGGCGCCTCCCGCCCGGCGGCGCTGGGACGCGGCGCCACCACAGGTGTCACCGCCTTAGATGACAACGGAGGCAAACCGACCTTATGATGTCCTGTGGCTTAACAGCGTCTTGCGGCGAGACGCGAGGCAGCCTGGGGAAGATTCCACTCGAGTTCAGGCACACCTCCTCCTCCTCCTCCTCCTCCTCCTGATGGGAAGTCCGTCTGCCAGGCAGGCACGGCATCCCGCCCGCCCACCAGACCAGGCCCTTGGTGCCGCCGCCTGCTGGTGGGAGGGACAGGAGGGCCATGATATCAGAGTGGGCCTGATGGGGGCAGGGGAGGGGTGGCATGAAGAGGGAGGCTTCAGGGAAGAGGAGGCAGGGTCAGGGGGCCGCCGCAGGGGTGTCAACTTGAAGGCTGTTTGGCAGGGGAGCGAGGGAGCGGGGATCTCTTGTACTGGGGTTTTATGGGACTCGAGCCAAGGGTGATAGATGCTCAGGGAGGGAAGCGGGCAGGGAGGGTGGGGCTGGGATAGAGGCCTCAG
>NC_059266.1:1448038-1458038 GCF_017591435.1 Portunus trituberculatus
TGTTATATTTGTATGTGTCTTTTGCCTTATTAGTGGTGGAGAATGGTCATTAAATTATTCCTATAACATAAGTACACCTTTAAAAGTAAAATAACGAGTTCTTTCTTTATTAAAGGTGAAGAACTGTCATGAAATCATAATTAGAACACAAATACACCTTTAAAAACAAAATAACGAGTCTTTTCTTTGTCAAGGGTAAAGAATGATCATTAAATCATTACTAGAACACAAATGCACTTTTAAAAACAAATTGACGTCCACCATCACCTAAAAGCATTTGATTGAGACAAGACTAGGAAACGCCTCCGCAGACACCATCCTGCAGGTTAGGAAATTCTCGAAACATTATCCACATCAGAGCCTTTCTTGTGCAGCACTGGTCGTAAATCAAGTAGCCGATCTGAACAGCTTTTCATGGTGTTTTGTATTCTTCCTCAGTGTAAATTCCATGATCTGCTAATGTTTTCCTAGTCATGAGAATTCCCAAGGAGACGGTCTCAAAACGTTCCCCAGATAAATACCTCCTTTTAAAGTCTCGTTCACAAGTCATGTAATCTTTCCTATTATTTGTTTATTGTGCTTGATCTCCTCGCTCAGTCCTAAGTCTTCTGATTCACTGGTATTGTGTTGGTTACTAGAATTTGGGAGGAAATGACATCGAAACGTATCCCAGATCAATACTTCTTCTTGTTCATTCTAGGTCACACGGGGTGATCTAATATGCTGGCTTTTCACCGTGTTGAATCCCCTACGAGCTTACAGTCTCAAGTCTTCTGATCTGCTGGCATTGCTTTAGTTGTCAGAATTTGTAAGGAAACTAACAGTGGAGAAACGAAGGGAAACAAGACAAGGCAAAGCACTGTGGGAGTATTTGTGACTGCTTCCAAGAGTTTTGCCTTCTGATGTACACTTAGCGAAGAAAAAGCGATGTCATGTTCTTAATATTTTGGATACAGAGTCAATATCTGGCTATTACCTCCACTGTCATGATGAGAGTAATAATTTTAGTCTTGCGAGGCTCTTAACGTATAATAGTAAGAGTAGTAGTAGTAGTAGTAGTAGTAGTAGTAGTAGTAGTGGTAGTAGTAGATGTTGTTGTTGTTCTTGTTGTCGCTATTGTTTTTGTAGGAGGAGCATACAAAATTAGCATCAGACGACCACTTCCACTAACACAAATCGCAGTTCCTCCTTGGTCTTCGCTCTGGTCCTAATTAACACGAAGCAGGCCAGTGGTACGTGCATGTATTTCCATTCGATCCATATACATGAAACTCAATGGGCTCTCAGACGCGACCTCTTGTCACAACCTTGCATTAACTCCTTCAGTACCATGGCACGTATTCATGTTTACTCAGGTTACTATTAGGCGATTTTATACAGCTTCTGAATCTCTTGTGGGGGATTAAAATAGTAGAGATTCTAGTCCATTAAATTTTCGACTGCCATAGAACCTTGCTAGTGTAAATAGAGTCGTCTTATCACACACTAAACTCATGGTAAAGGTTAATAGTTGTTGAGGAATATGGAATTACGTTTTTCTCTTGTATATTCATTTACTTTATTTGTTCATTTAGCTGTCTGCCTATCTGTCTGTCTATCTATCAGTATATATATCGATGTGTCGTGCCTCTGCAGACGTTGGCGACCATGGACTGCCACATTTCTCTGTCTCTTGTCATTTGTAATATTTGTGCAGCTTTCCTTCCATCTCCAACTGTTCTTGTTATTCCATCCATGTGTTTCTCCCTTTGTCTGCCTCTTGCTCTATCTATCAATACTTGACCATTTATCTACCTACCTATCCATCTATCTATCTAACATTTTATATAATTTTCTATCTACTTATGACCTACCTATCTACATGCATACGTACACACACACACACACACACACACACACATATATATTTTCTATCTACCTACCTACCTACCTATCTATCTATCTATCTACCTATCTATCTATCTATCTATCTATCTATCTATCTATCTATCTATCTATCTATCTATCTATTTATCTATTTATTTATTTGTCTATCTATTTATTTAGCTTAGAACTAAAAAAAGATGCTAAAAATCTCCTTCTTTCACAACTAAATGTAACTCGACACATTTATTTATTTATTTATCTATCTATTTATTCATTTAAGTATTGAATTATTTTTGTTCCTACTAATCTTTATGACGAAGTGAATCATCTAGTACATTTCGAAATTCTCTCTCTCTCTCTCTCTCTCTCTCTCTCTCTCTCTCTCTCTCTCTCTCTCTCTCTCTCTCTCTCTCTCTCTCTCTCTCTCTCTCTCTCTCTCTCTCTCTCTCTCTCTCTCTCTCTCTCTCTCCTTTATTCTGGTAATTTGCACGTCTGAGGCAGAAATTATGATGATAAACGGAGATGAGTAGGTGATGATGACAGTGATTGCGATGGTGATGGTGGTGATAGCGATGATGAAACTGTGATGATGACTGAAGAGGTAATGGACGCACACACACACACACACACACACACACACACACACACACACACACACACACACACACACACACACACTAACTGTCAATAGAAAATAGATAAACTCTTTAATGGCCTAGATGAGAGAGAGAGAGAGAGAGAGAGAGAGAGAGAGAGAGAGAGAGAGAGAGAGAGTTTATCCTCACTCTTTATCTAGGCTATCTGTTCTGTGTGTGTGTGTGTGTGTGTGTGTGTGTGTGTGTGTGTGTGTGTGTGTGTGTGTGTGTGTGTGTGTGTGTGTGTAAAGAGAAAGTGTTTCTATTTTGTCGGTTAAAGAAGAGTCTTAATGATTCTTTAACAAGGAGGAGGAGGAAAAGGAGGAAGACGACGATGAAGAGTAGGAAAAAGAAGGAAGCGAAGAAAAAGGAAGAAGAAGTTGAACGAGATAGAAGATAATTTGAAGGAGGAGGAGGAGGAAGAGGAGGAGGAGGAGGAAGAAGAAAAAGAAAGGAAGGAAAAGAATAGCTAGTTCTCTTTTTAACATATTATTTTTTATGCATTTTTCGTCTTTTTATTTTTCGAACGTGTACATTTCATTAGATTAGAAAATGAAAACAGAAAAGGGAAAGAAAAGTATGGAAGTCAGAGAAATGAGGTAAATATATAATGAAAAAAGGAACCATGCGTGCTCTGGGGGGGGAGGGGGTTCCGAGGGGTCTCCAAGCGCACTGGCTCGAATCCTGGCCATGGTCAGAGTGAAGGTAGGGCTTCTTACTCGGGGTATCGGTCCCTTAACTGGTGGGCTTTCAGATAGGCTGTCTCCTTTAGCCCGAAAACTCCCGTGATAAGTCCATATGGTACAAATAAAGAGATAAATAAATAAATGAAATATAAGAAATTGAAGATGAAGGTAAAAAGAGAAAAGATCGAAGAAAAAAGTGAAAGGAAAGGTGAATGGAAAAGTAATAAAGAATAATGATAAAAATAAATCATGTAAGGAATGTAATGGATAAAGAAAAAAGAGTAAAGGAAAAATTAGATATGAAAATTATAATATTAAAAGAAATGAAGGTGTACGTAATGTCAAAGTGAGGAAAATAGATCAGAAAATGAGAAGAAATAAGATGAATAAGCAAACGAAATGAGATACGAGGAAACTAAAGTGAAAAAAACAATAGATAAAGTAAAAAAAGTAAAGGAAAGTAAGAATGCAAAACAGCTGTAAAGAAAGATGTTCATAACAAGAAAAAGAAGAAATATCAATGGATAAAGTAAAACAGAATGAAACTAAAAGAATAAAAAGACAAATAAAAAGGAAAGGAAAGGAAAAATAAAAAAAAAACTATGAAAACTGATATCGATAAGAAAAAAAATTGAAACAACAACAACAACAACAACAACAACAATAACAACAATAATGATAATAATAATAATGATAATAATAATAATAATAATAATAATAGCAATAACAGCAACAATAACAACAATAACAATAATAAACAAATCATTTTAACCGATACCTCTTACAATAACGTCAAGAAGAAGAACCAGGAACAGATCGCTTATATTCTAAAACAACACGCGAAAACACTACAAGAATTTATAGAATCCAAACAGGAAAGTAAAAGCGTAAAACAAGAGTAAAATCAACAGAATCAAACAGTAATGGACAAGCCAAACAAACAAGCAAACACGTGTCACGCTGCTACTGCCCCACTCACACACATCACTAACCAAACATGACAGGCGAGGCAAAAAAAAAAAACATCTCGGATCAAAACTGAGCGAATGTAGCAAGTGTTTGACGTCACTTTTGGCACACACACACACACACACACACACACACACACACACACACACACACACACACACACACACATATCTCAGGTTAGGTGGTTTTTTTTTTCTTTTTGTCATAGAAACTAATTGACTGATTGACTGGTTGACTGACTGGTTGACTGAATATTTTCTTTCTTTCCTTCGGTCCTATTTTCTTTTGTAACTCACTAACTGACTGGTTGCTTTCCTTCCTTCCTTCCTTCGTTCACTCATTCATTTTTCCCTTCCTTTCTGATTGACTAAAAACCGAAGTGATTGATTGACTGACTGACTGACTGAATGCTGCCGAAGAGTCAATACTGGCATCTGTGTGTCATCTTCGGTACATCTGTGTGTGTGTGTGTATGTCCGTGTGTGTGTCCGTGTGTGTGTGTGCGTTCCTGCGTCTCTCTGATAAGAAAAATAGACGAAAATATCAAGTAAAGGTCAGAAGCTGATAAGGAAAGCAAGGAAAAGCAATGAGGAAAAAGGAAAAATAAGAATAAAGTCAAGAAAATGAAGCGAAAGAGAAAAGAAATGTAGGTTTTTATCATGATCATTAATCCAATCTTCAAGGATCACTCAATACTTCAAAACATTCATCTTAAAAACTCTCTCTCTCTCTCTCTCTCTCTCTCTCTCTCTCTCTCTCTCTCTCTCTCTCTCTCTCTCTCTCTCTCTCTCTCTCTCTCTCTCTCTCTCTCTCTCACATACGTACTACTTCCGTCACGCCTAAAAACTGTTGCATCACTACTCGGTACATGCGTCACCACTTCACCTGGGGAGACCTGAGGCGGGTCAAGGTAACATCCCATTAGCTGATTCCGCATGCAGGGAAAGCTAGGTGAGGAGAGCAGCCCTGTAGAAAACGGATACGATAAAATTTTTAATGTATAACTTACCTATATCAGAGGAGACAAAGCGCTTACGGTAGAGAAGGGGAGAGATGAGGGGAACTGGCGACAGTAGGAGAAAGGGATAAGAAAGAGAGAAGCTGAAGGAAGAGGAATTAGAGGTAGTGAAAGAAGTGAAAGGAGTGAAAATAAGGGAGAATAAGGAAATAACTGAGGAGGAAATGCTGGGAATAGGAGGGAGGGAACTGAAGGGATAAAATGTGGCGTTTGAGAGCAGTAGGAGGAAAGGAACAGACAGAAGGAGTGCAAGGAGTAATGAAGAGGTCGAGGGACTGAATGAGGGGGATAAGAAGGAAGTGGAGTGGAGGGAGCTGATAACAAGCGTGAGGAGTGGGAATGAGTTGAAATGAGTGGGAATGAGGAGGTGTGGGTGAGAGGAGCTGGTAGGGAGAAATGAGGGGAAGTAAGAAGGGTGATAATGGAAAAGAATTAAGAGAGAGAGAGAGAGAGAGAGAGAGAGAGAGAGAGAGAGAGAGAGAGAGAGAGAGAGAGAGAGAGAGAGAGAGAGAGAGAGAGAGAGAGAGAAACAAAGATTAGGTGTAAGGTTAAACAGGATAGGTTAGGTTAAGTTAGACTAGGTTAGGCTGGGCTAAGTTAGACAAGATTTGGTCTGATTAAGTTAGGTTAAGTTAAGTTTGCTTGGGTTAACTTAGGTTAGGTTAGGATGAGGTAAGATAAATTAGGAACAAAGTCACTTCTTCACATTCGTCATTTTCTTGAAAGACAAAGAACATGGAGATAAGGATGATTCTCTCTCTCTCTCTCTCTCTCTCTCTCTCTCTCTCTCTCTCTCTCTCTCTCTCTCTCACCCAAGGCCAACATCACATCACAGGACGCAGCTCTGGGGAAGGACCAAGAAGACCCCAAGAAGGCTGAGACAGATAAAAGGATAAGAGATAAAAAAAGAAAAGAAAACACGTTGTAGGTGAAGATAGGAGAGAAAAGGGAGATAAAAGGTAGGGTAAGATCACGGTTAGGTAAAAGGTAAGGGGTGAAGAGGTACAAGTTAGGGTAAAAATAGGTAAAAGATAAAAAAGATTAAAAAAGATGAAAGATTGTAGAGATGTTAGACGTTAGAATAATTAGTTTAAGTTAGAGTAGGTTAGGTCAGTAGACATATATATTGTAAGGCAGGACAAATGGAGGAGGGTGGGGGTGTCTGGGGGCGGAAAGGGGGGATTAAGGGGGTAGGGGAAGGGGGGTAATCTGTGTTATCACGCTCGGGGGTTGCAACGTTGCTCATCGTGAACACCAATGAGAGAGCGGCGTGTTCAGCCAATCACAGACCGTCCCTCACCTTCCCCTTGCTCTCCTCGCTTCTCTGAAAACTTCCACTCCTAATATGTCTGTGTGTGTGTGTGTGTGTGTGTGTGTGTGTGTGTGTGTGACGTGGTGGTGGTGGTGGTGGTAATGGGATAATGATGCTAATCCTGATGGTAGTGATGTGAATAGTAGTAGTAGTAGTAGTAGTAGTAGTAGTAGTAGTAGTAGTGGTGGTGGTGGTGGTGGTGGTGGTGGCGTCAGAGGTGGTAGTGGTAGTAGCAGCAGTAGTAGTAGTAGTAGTAGTAGTAGTAGTAGTAGTAATAGCAGTAGTACTAGTAATAGCAGTAGTAGTAATAGTAGTACTAGTAGTAGTGGTGGTGGTAGTAGTAGTAATAGTAGTAGAAGTAGTAGAAGTAGTAATAGCAGTACCAATATCAGCAGCAGCAAGAGCAACAACAGACAAAAATTAACAACACCATTAGCAGCAGCATCAACAGCATCAACACCTGTCATAACTAGCCATCACACACACAGCTAAGGGATCCCGGCCTCATATCTACACCCCTACAGGAGACAGAGACGCGGGAATACACACAGGCCGAGGGATGAGGCGCTGTGTGTGACCTTGCAAGCCGACAGACGCCTTAAGTCAGCATGGTGTGGTAACCGGTTTAACCCACCATCACCCATCCCCCATCCCCCATCATCCATCCCCCATCCCTCCCATCCCTCTAGCTATTCCGGGACGACTGTACTGAAGGGGTAATGAGAGTAGTGGTAGTAGTGGTAGCTGTGGTAGTGGTGGTAATGGTGGTAGTTGTGTTATCTCTTACATCACCATTAATATTTGCATACTCGTATAAACTCTTGATTTGCTTCCCCGATCAAACCGCAGTTCATACCAGCTGTAGTAGTAGTAGTAGTAGTAGTAGTAGTAGTAGTAGTAGTAGTAGTAAGAGGAAGGGAAAAGTACACAAAACATAACAATAGTCCGTCAAGATAACAGTAATAATAATCATAGTAATACACACACACACACACACACACACACACACACACACACACACACACACACACACACACACAAGATAACCAGTATTAGTAAACACGGGCCAGCTCTCTTCCCACGTGGCCTGATATGATAATGTAGAGATAGGGGAAGAGGGGCAGCGGGCAGGTGATGCAGCCCTGTCATTCCCTATCAGTCACCTGCCCGCCCTTGTTAACACCGCCGGGCTGACGTCACTGTGTGGGAGTCCTGAGAATGGTAGGGGAATGATGAGCCTGGTCACGCTAAAAATGAAGATAGATGGTGACGGTAGATGATGATGACACTGCGCCGTATGTGGTGACTTAAAATGTTCTGGCTTCAGTTCAGCAAGTTTTCTTTCTTTTTTTCATTGAATTATTTGTTTTTAAAAGTGGAAATGATGAATTTAGTGTTATTTATTTATTCTCTTATTTATTTCACCTTATTTCACTTGACTTTTTTTTATGGAATAGAGGGAAGCTGAGCAAGGGCAACAGAAATAAAAAGAAAAAGCCCACTTGATTGCCACTTCCCTAAAAGATTATGAGAGTTAGCCAAAAAATCAGGGAGAAATTTTTTGAAACCTCCTCTCTCTCTCTCTCTCTCTCTCTCTCTCTCTCTCTCTCTCTCTCTCTCTCTCTCTCTCTCTCAGCCTTGAATGAAAGAATAATAAAAATGCACATTAAAACAGAAATAAAAGGAGAAAAAGTAAGGAACATGACCGCTAGTAATCATGAAAGAGAAGACAAGAAAAAATAATCTAAACTGAGCCAAACTGCGCAGTTAGTCTAGATATGTAGGCGGTGTAGTTTGTCCTAACACACACACACACACACACACACACACACACACTGCGTAGTAGGTCCTAATATTTTAACTGCCTAGCTTGTCCAATCGTAAAACTGTAATGTGCAGTGAAAATTCTATACTGTTTATCTCGTTGAAATGTCCAGAATCCTTTGTTAAAAGTCCAGACTGCTACTTGTTTAAATGTCCACAATGCTGCTTGGCTAAATGTCCAGATCGCTGTTTGATTAAATGTCCTGACTACTGCTTGGCTAAATGTCCAGACTGCTGCTTTGTTAAATGTCCAGAGTGCTGCTTGGTTAAATGTCCAGACTATTGCTTTGTTAAATGTCCGGAGTGCTGCTTGGTTAAATGTTATGACTGCTTTGTTAAATGTCCGGACTGTTACTTGGCTAAATGTCCAGATTGCGCTGCTTTGAAGTTAGTTCACGTGTCAAACTAGTGTACACAGTTTGTGAAAACATAAATTCTTGTGCAGTTTGTCAAATAAACTAATAACATTCCGATAATAACAACAATAATAATAATAATAATAATAATAATAATAATAATAATAGTTATTATTATTATTATTATTATTAATATTATTATTATCATTATTATTATTATTATTATTATTATTATTATTATTATTATTATTATTATCATTATTATCATTATTATTATTATTATTATCATTATTATTATCATCATTATTATTATTATTGTTATTATTATTGTTATTATTATTTTATTATATTTTTTTTCATTATTATCATCATCATCACCATTATTATTATTGCTGTTGTTATTATTACTATCGTTATCATTATCATTAAAGGAAGAAAAAGTATTTCATCTTTCTTAGTTTGTGTATTTTTTTTATTAATTTATTTATTTTTGATCTTGTATTTTTAGGCTCTATATGTGCATTTTCTTTTTCTTTTTCTATATGTGCATTTTTTTTTACCTTCCTTTCTACACTTGTTTTCCTGACGTTTTTTTTTATTTTCTTTCTTTTTACTTACTTTTTCTCTTCTGCAAACCTGCGCAGTTCATCAACAGTAATTTCTATCCTCATTCTGAAACTAAACAGTGTTATTCTTCTGACCTAGACTCACGTATGGGGTGACCAATTAATTCAACACCTTTCTTTGCCCTTTAATTGCCTTAGAAAAATCTTACATATATGAAAAATAATCGCGTCTAGTGTTAAGAAACTGCGTCTTGACTGAGTGTCGACAGTCAAGCGTGATTCCCCATATCTTATTTCCTCCATCACTTACAAGCACAAGCACACACCTCCTCTCTCTCAACCACCGATATGCACGGGAGATCTAACATCCTGTATACTGTGTACTTATACGATATTCACATCAACATAAACAATTGTACTTCTGCAAGACAACTCACACCTTTCACTGCTAGACATTCTTTTCCTATAATTCCATGCAATCTCTCTGACTTATTTACGAAAGCATGTAAATAGTTCTGTAGCGTCGATAATAATTAATCGTCGTTAATCTTTTATTCTCTCTTCGCTCTGTCGATCTGTCCATACATACTATTTCTTTATCTTCCTCTAAATGTTACCGAGAGACGACTATGGCAGTGAGAGGGTTAAGGATACGTGTAAACTGTCAGGTGTGTCAGGTAAGATAGCAACCTCATCACCTCACCGCTGTCTCACCAGTGCCTTCCTTGCTTTCATGCACCAGCAGCACTCTATATCGCCACACTGTTG
>NC_059266.1:1460538-1485538 GCF_017591435.1 Portunus trituberculatus
TTCACTCTCCTTATTTCATTATCCCGCGATTGTCCATTTTCACTCCTCTGTTCTCTCTCCTAATCCTACAGAGGACTATTTTTATCCTACCTCTGACTCACCTATTCCTTCACGACCATTCACTATTGTCCTCTCATCTTTCACCTCCTCCCTACTGCGTCACTGAAGGTCTTAAACAAGCCTGGTGACATCACACATCCTTGACCAATCCCGCCAGCTGGAGACCATTTGGGTTGTCTGCCTCCATACTGTAGCCTTTATTCACTTACTAGATAACAAGTACTCGACGTAAGGCCAGGAGCTGTAGTCAGTGTAGACTTGTAACCTGGCAACTCTTTCAAGACGCCCCAACCCAATGTAGTGTATGGTTTAACGCTTTTTAACGTTGTACAACCTCTTTTATTTCGTTGGAATTGCTGACGTAAGAGAATATAACTTCTAATTCTTACTCAATCTCATACTCACTTTGTTTTTCTTTTTATCAGCTTTCAATATCTTTACTACTATCCATGTTGTTCAGCCACGTTGCATTGCATTTAATCTGCTTTCTCTTTGTCTGTAAATGCTCCACCATTTTTTCCTGTTCATTTTTTAACATCTAATTACGTAATGATTGCAGAGTCAGTCTCCTCCTAAGGCCCATATATTTTCAGTCCTCTGAATAACATTAATGCCCATATTCTCCAAGGTTTCAGTGCCACATCTCTATTTTAGGCAAGCTATAATCAAAGGTTGCTAAGGATGCTGTCATGATTGTAGTTTAGTTTAACAAGGATTGGGTACTGTCATTGGGGGAAACCACACACGAGAATCTAGCCAACCACTTGCATAGTTTTTAGAGACATTCATTATAAAAGAACGTAGTATCTAAGGGTATGAACCGAAGATACGAGGAAGATGCACCTCCTGCCAGTCCTGGGTACATTTTACTCTGTCCGCAGCATTAAACAGCTAGGCAGTGTTGGATGAGACCAGTTAGATTATTTACACTAATGTCCTTGGAGATGCCCAGAGTCAAGATGGAAGCACGTAACACTCATAAGTTCCCCATATTATGACTCAGAATTACATCAGAGGAGACATGTAACACTAGAACAGCTAGCTCGTCAGGAGAACACCACTGGGACACTTGACAACCAGAGAGATACCCATATTGCCAGCCTGGACACTTGGACACGCAGCACACCAACAGCCTTCCATACTGGTAGTCAAGAGTATACCATTGTGACAAGTGGCGGTCCAATAGATTCCCATGTTGTTAGTCAAAACCATGTAAATGAAGTATGTAACACCGGAAAAAGTTCAAAGATTGTTTGTGCTAGATTGATTACGCCTAGACAACCATTCAGGGAGCGGAACCATATCATTCTCCGAGGTACCTAGACAGAAGAAGAATACTAGACACAGACACAAGCGTCGAGAAATCTCCCTGCTACAAAGTTAAAAGTTTTCATTACAAAAGTTCATATTTTTAAACGTTTTTGGCACCTTACCTCAGCTACCTTTGACAAGTTGAGGGATGTTTCAAGAAGGTTGTCATGATTGCAGTGATAGAACAGCAAGATTCTGCATCATCAGTGAGAAAGCACATAAAAACTTAACTAATAATCTCACCTGCATATGAAAATCGTCCTTGTGAAAAAAAAAAAAAAAAAAAAAAGCGTTTCAAAACACTATCCGAACCAGTAACCCGACATCTAAAGAAACTAGTGTTATTGTCATTGTCAAGGTAATCATCTTCATTTCTTTACTTCCCCCACACCTAACAATATTCCTCGTACTCTATGTCATTTCCCTACCAGCAACAACGTTCCATTATGGTGAAGGAAGGACATGAAATTATGAAAAAAGCTGGAGATATCTTAACTGCCGAGGTAGTTATCTATTTTGTGCCACTGACTCATATACCCAAGATTCCACGTACGCGATGCCTTTTTCCTGCCCAACGACAGCCTCCTCTTAGGGTGGAGAAGGGGTGGACAAAGTGGGCAGCTCCTCACCATGGCCTGGGAACAGAAGGGGAGGTTCTCGAGGCCTGGCCGGACGGAGAGATAAATGAAGATTGACATTATTACGGGAACACAACACGCCACTTGGAGGAGATCAGAATTCGTGAAAGAAAGGAAGAAAATGAGGAAATGGAGCTGGATTGGAAGAGGAAGAGGATACAAACGAGTGCAAAAGAATACAAAGGAAGTTCAAACAGCTACAGATCCAAAGGTAGAAGAAAGAGGAAGAGGAGGATAATAGAGAATTGTAATAAGAAAAAGATGATAATGTTAATAATAATGAAGAACAAAAATTAGAACATAAATAACAAGAACATGAAAAAAGAAGGAATAAAACATAGTAGAGAGAAAAAAAAAGGCAAATTTAAAAAAAAAATCGAGAAAAAAATAATGATAATGGTGATGACGATGATAATAACGACGAGAGCAACGTATTAATATCTTGGCTGCTCTTTACTACCACTACAACACCTCGGAGCAACACAAAACCACCTAGAGAGGGGAAAACAAGGAACACAAGCAAAAGAACGAGAGAGAGAGAGAGAGAGAGAGAGAGAGAGAGAGAGAGAGAGAGAGAGAGACTACTTCCCTATCAAGTCAGTAAAAAGCTATATTTCTTCGTCTATCTCGAAAATATGAGTGATTGTTTGCATGTCATTCTGTTAACTCCTACTCCACCACCACCACCTCCTCCACATCCTCCTCCTCCTCCTCCTCCTCCTCCTCCTCCTCCTCCTCCTCCTCCTCCCTCCTCCTCCTCCTCCTCCTCCTCCTCCTCCTCCTCCTCCTCCTCTTCCTCCTCCTCCTCCTCCTCCTCCTCCTCCTCCTTAACAGCACGAATAACCATCCTTATAAAACACTCTTCAGAAATACTCGCACCCCTAGGTAACAAAAGACCTGCGCACACACACACACACACACACACATGTGGCCTTGAAAACAGTTGACATAGTAATAGCTTAAGTCACCTTACCTCCTTCATAAGAAGAGAGAGAGAGAGAGAGAGAGAGAGAGAGAGAGAGAGAGAGAGAGAGAGAGAGAAGGAAGGAGGGAGGAGGAAGAGAGAGAGAGCGCATTTGGACATTTCAACATTTATTAATAACTTTTCTATATCAGATGGCTACTGGTGAAGGGAAACAAAAATAGCTACAAAATTAAGACCACTAAAATGCCGGTTTTCAAACAACGTTCATCGAAATCAGAGAATAAATGTCTTGAAACCTCCTCTTGAAAAAAATCATATACAGAATTACAGAAGCAGGCAGAGAGTTCCAGAGTTTACCATAGAATAGGATGAAGGATTGGGGACACCGGTTAACTCTTGCATCAGGAGGTGGACAAAATAGGGATAAGAGAATGAAGAAAGTCTTTTTAGCGAGGCCGCGGGAGGAGGGGAGGCATACAGTTAGCAACATCAGAAAAGCACTTGTCATGAAAATAGCTGTAGAAGATAGCAAGAGATGCAACACTGCGGCGGTGAGGTAGAGGGTGGTCACTCAATTAGAGGAGAGTAGATTAAAAAGAATGAATTGAAGGTTACATGAATTTATGGATGTGGATTATACATGAAAATCGGTTTCGTGTCGAATCGAGTCCTTGCATTTTCCTGTATTTTTTATTTCCTTAACTAATCATGACCACCTCACCATCTTATTCCTGGCCACGTTATCACATTCTCTATCCGAATCAGTGTCCTGTCACCTTCGAAACATTCCAGAACCACTAAGCTTTGAGAAAGTAATCTGAAGACGCGATATATTACACAATAGACCCTGACAGTACACAATCGTAAACATTTGGCTTCCTATCTCGACGTCTCTCAACACTGTAATGGAAGCTTCTGAGCCCATAAAGGGTATTTCTATGCTTGCAGGGATAGTTTGACGAGCATTCAACCTAATAAACAGGAGGAAAATCAATGAGAATCTGATTAACCAACATTGGCATTTAGAATTAGTATTTGAGAGGGAGGAAGGCGTTAAGAATCCGCCAGGTTACCAAGAGCCTTGAGATTATGGTTGGTCTCGTTTTTCTTGTCACCAAGTCTTCACCTGTGTTCATGACATTATGAACGCTTGTTTAATCCCTGAACACTTCTTCCTCCTGACGACACCAAGTCATGTGCTGGGCGTGTGGTGCCCATGCAGACTGTCGCCAGGGGAGTGTGAACTTGCTTCGAAATAAAAAGGAGTGTAAGTCAGAATGGAATCAGACAGGCGTGATTCTGCATATGTACTGCCAAACAAGCGTTGTTACTTTGGCGACAGTATCCTTCCATCCCCTGCCCGCCACCACGTCAGCCATTCCCTCACAAACTGGCCTGTAGTCCTGTAGCAGTGGTGGTTACCACATGCCTCTTTGTTACCTAGGTGTGTGTGTGTGTGTGTGTGTGTGTGTGTGTGTGTGTGTGTGTGTGTGTGTATATATATATATATATATATATATATATATATATATATATATATATATATATATATATATATATATATATATATATATATATATATATATATATATATATATATATATATATATATATATATATATATATATATATATATATATATATATATATATATATATATATATATATATATATAGGTTCAGCATATATATATATATATATATATATATATATATATATATATATATATATATATATATATATATATATATATATATATATATATATGACTGCTGAAGCTAGATGGAATATTAGTCCCAGTAAAGAGAAATAGAAAGTGTTTTAAACTAAATTTGCAGTAGGAGCCTATGGGAATAAATTTGACAACATAGAGAGACTACATGTAGTTGTGAGTATTTAACTTACAATAACAATTCCTTTGACAGCTTAGAGCGCGCCTCAGCAGACTAGTGTACCGTAGCGTATAGGTGCAGTACAGCAAGGTGTATGACGAGGCACGGTTTTAGAATGTGAATCCCCGTAGAACCGTGAAAGCGAGTACGGAATCCACCAAACACTCGCCGCGGCTGCCACCAACTCACACCCTCAGGAAAGGCGAACACTCCCAATTGGTCCATAACAGCACCGGATGAGAGGGCAGAGGGAGGCCAGCGCACCAGTAGGCCTACCTGGGGGACGGAGAAATCTGGGATAATGACGCCGTGTGGAGGAGGAAGAGGAGGAAAAATAGGATGACACTTACTTTAGTTTTCTTATCTTCTCTTTCTTCGTCCTCATTCTCTCGTTCACGTTTTTTTTTTTTTTTTTAGTCCTCTCCGTTAGCTTTTTCCTCTTTTTTTTGTCCCCCTCTCCTCTCTCCTCCAACTTCTTCCCCTCTATTCTCCTCCCTTCCTCTTCTTCGCTCCTCCTCATCCTCCCTTCCAACTTTTCCATAACAACATTAACATACCTCCACCTGTATGGCCTCCGACCTCCTCCCTCTCTCTCTCTCTCTCTCTCTCTCTCTCTCTCTCTCTCTCTCTCTCTCTCTCTCTCTCTCTCTCTCTCTCTCTCTCTCTCTCTCTCTCTCTCTCTCTCTCTCTCTCTCTCTCTCTCTCTCTCTCTCTCTCTCTCTCTCTCTCTCTCTCTCTCCAAATGGAAAAGTCTGGGATTTCTACTATCACATTTAGAACACTTTTTATTTATTGTCCCCTTCTTCCTCCTCCTCCTCCTCCTCCTCCTCCTCCTCCTTCTATCGAGTGACCTACTTTTGACCACGTAATGACCTCCAGACCTCCTATTGAGTGACCTTTGATGTTTGTCTGATATGATGTGACCCCTGTGTGTGTGTGTGTGTGTGTGTGTGTGTGTGTGTGTGTGTGTGTGTGTGTGTGTGTGTGTTCAAGGGCGCTCTGTTTTACTGCGGAGTGTATCGTACGTAAGTAAATCTTGTTGAGAGAGAGAGAGAGAGAGAGAGAGAGAGAGAGAGTCATACTAATCTTCGTTTTATAATTCATTACTCATATATTGGATTCTCTCTCTCTCTCTCTCTCTCTCTCTCTCTCTCTCTCTCTCTCTCTCAAATGATTAAATAGCAGAGAGAGAGAGAGAGAGAGAGAGAGAGAGAGAGAGAATGATAATGAATTCAGTGGGAGGAAAGAAGGAGAGATATGGAGAAGGAGAAATGGAGGAAGGGAGTTTAGGAAGAGAGAGAGAAAGGAGAGATATAGACTGATAAAGACTACAAAGAAAGAGAAAAGATAAGAGAAGAGAAAAACAAAGAGAGAGAGAATCAATGGAGTAGTGAAAAGAGGGAAGAAACAATACTGAGAACAAGAAAGGAGAGAAGAAGATGAAAGGAAGGGATAAAGAGGAGAATGAATAGAGGAAGAAACAATAATAAAGACTAGAAATGGATGGAGGAAGAAAATGGGGAAATAGAACGAAATAAAGGAAGGAAGAAGAGAAAGAGAAAGGAAAGGAGGTGGAAGGATAAATAGGGATAGAGGGAGAGAAGAAGGGAGTAAGAACAAGAGGCGTTTGTGTATGTCTTTCTTTTTTTGTGGTTTCCAGTGATGTAACAGCCGAGGCGTGAAGGACGGAGCTGTCAAGAGAGACGTAACTAGATCGGTGTGTTAAGAAGTTAGCGAATGTGGAAGGGAAGCAAAGGAAGGCAGGGAAGACGTAAGGACAGCAAAGATGGACAGGTAGGTAACTCGGTGTTAATTTAGGGAATGGGGAGGAGGAGAAAACGAAGGCAGGGAAGACGTAAGGAAAGCAAAGGACAGGTAGCTCGATGTGTTAAGAAATTATGGAATGGGGGAGGAGAAAAAGGAAAGACGTATGGAAAGCAAAGAAGGATAGGTAGCTCGGAATGAGGGGAGGAGAAAGGAAAGGCAGGAAAGACGGAACAGTGCGTGCTTTGGGGTTCGAGGGGTCTCCAAGCGCACGGGTTCGAATCCTGTCCACGGTCCGAGTGTAGGTTGGGCTTCCTCACTCGGGTACCCCAAAAAGTATCCCCTTTAGCCCAGAAATTCCCGTGAAAAGCCAACATGGTATAAATAAAAAAAAAAAAGAAGGACAGGTAGGTAAGATTGGCATTAAGTAAAGATTGGACACGTTAATTGTGCAGCTGTGGTTCAGGTGTTGCCAAGGTGTTGCAAAAGATATTTACGTATTTTTAAAGAAGTAGGAAAGCGAAAAAGAATGAAATAAAGTTAGCTGTTCATGATAACTAAATAACTTAACAGAATAGATAGGTGAATGAATAGTTGTATGAATATATTTGATTGATAAGTAAATATATATATAGTACTAAAAATAAAGTTTCTCTCTCTCTCTCTCTCTCTCTCTCTCTCTCTCTCTCTCTCTCTCTCTCTCTCTCTCTCTCTCTCTCTCTCTCTCTCTCTCTCTCTCTCTCTCTCTCTCATACACACACACACACACGTACTTCTTTCTATTTCTTCCATCACTGCATCTTTCTTTCCTTCTTTTCCTTGTCTATCCCTTCGTCGCTTTCTTTCCTTCCTCCATCTCTGCATCCCTCTTACCTAACGTCTTTTCTCCGTCTCTCCTACCCTCCTCTCTCCTTTATTGCAATCCTCCTTCCTTCCTTTAATTTCTTCCCTCCTTACTCCTTGCATTCTCCTCTCCCTTCACCCAACCCTCTATTGCACATCTTCTCCCTGCATACTTCACTCCCTCCCTATCTCCCTCCTACAAATAGGTGTTATATAAGATCTACGCAGTTACTCTCAACTTGGCGACAACTTCCTTTGGTTGGAGCCCAGAAAAGATAACCCTTTCTCCCCTTCTCCCTTCCTCCTCATCCCTGGCCTCTCTCTTCCCTTCCCTCCCTTCTGTGACTTAAGAGAGAGCAGGGGGAGGAAGGGAGGGTAATAAGAGGACGGAGAAGAGGAGAGAAGAAAGAAAGGAGGAAGGAAGTGAGGGTATAGAGTAAGAAGAGGGGAGTAAAGAGGAAAGTAAGAAGGACGTAAGAGGAACGAGAAGAGATGATTATGAAGAGTGTTAATGAAGGAAGGGACGAAGAAAGGAAGAAAGGAATAGAAAATGGAATGTAGAGAGAATGTGCGAAAGGAAAAGAGGATAAAAAGTAAAGAATTATTCAGGAAGGAAGACAATATACATAGATAAAACAAAAAAGGAAGTGAATGGAAAAAGAAAAGAGAAGGAAGCGATAAATGAAAAAAATATGAAATAAAAGAACGAAGAAGAGAGAGGAGAGGAAGACAAGAAGGGAAAGACGAGAAGAAAAGAAAAGTAAGAGAAAAGTAAAAGGTGAAAAAAGAATAAGGAATACAAGAACAAGAGAAAACAATAAAAAGTGAGGAAAAGAACAAGAAAGGAGAAGAGGGAAACAGAAAAGAAGAAATAAAACATAATGAGTGAGAAAGGAGTAAGAATAGAAGGAAGGAAAACGAAAGAAAAGGAGGAAAGGAGATGAGGAGGAGGAAACGAGGTGAAGGGGGGAGGGAGGGAGGGAGGGAGGAAGGGAGTCTCAGGAACTCAGAGTACCGAAAATAGTAGTAGTAGTAGTAGTAGTAGTAGTAGTAGTAGTAGTAATAGTAGTAGAAGTAGCAGTATTGGTGGAGGAAGATAGTGATGATGATGAGGAGGAAGAGGAGGAGGAGGAGGAGGAGGAGGAGGAGGAAAGCCTAACAGATCTTTAGCTTGGCAACAAAACTTATTAGTAACAAAATTAATACTCGTATATTTACATAGAATTACTGCCTCTTACAAACTTGCCAGTGTGTGTGTGTGTGTGTGTGTGTGTGTGTGTGTGTGTGTGTGTGTGTGTGTGTGTGTGTGTGTTTATATAATTCTCTCCCATATGTTCTTTATTTTCACACATAATTACGCATAGTGTGTTGTAGCCCCCTCACCCTCTCGCTCTGGCCTCTTGCGTATCATTGCTCCGTTGGATTTTTCGGTCAGAGTTATGAAATTTTTGGTACACACGTGCTTGAGTTCGGAGAGGCGAGTTTCGAGGCATCTTTCTTTACACCACTGTTGTTGTTGTTGTTGTTATTGTTGTTGCTGTTGTTGTTGTTGTTTTTGTTGTTGTTTTTGTTGTTGTTGTTGTTGTTGTTGTTGTTGTTGTTGTTGTTAGTGCTGCTGGTGTGTGTGTGTGTGTGTGTGTGTGTGAGGTTGGAGCAAGGAAAGTAAAAAAGAGGCTTGTAGAGTTTGTGTGTTCGTACCCATTAAAACAAATCTTACAGTTTTAGTACCATCACGGCGCCACACACACACACACACACACACACACACACACACACACACACACACACACACACACCGCTTAGTGTAGTGGTCAGCACGTTCGACTCTCAATCGAGAGGGCCGGGTTCGAGTCCAGGGAAGCGGCGGGGCAAATGGGCAAACCTCTTAATGTGTAGCCCTTGTTCACCTATCAGTAAATAGGTACGGGATGTAACCCGAGGGGTTGTGGCCTCGCTTTCCCGGTGTTTGGAGTGTTGTGGTCTCAGTCCTACCCGAAGATCGGTCTATGATCTCTGAGCTCGCTCCGTAATGGGAAGACTGGCTGGGTGACCAGTAGGCGATCGTGGTGGTGAAAAAAAAATTACTACTGTCTTTCTATGCAATATTTACGAGGCTGATCAGGAGAAAGGCATCATTTAGTTAAGTTTATCCTTTCAATGCTTGTTTTCTATGTAACATATACGAGGAGGCAGAAGAGGATAATATTTAGTTTAGTCTCCCTTTTCATTCTGTTATATGCAACAATTAACAGCAATTCAAGTAATATAAGGAATATTTTGAACCATTTACAAGACGGAATGGTATAAAAGAGAATAGATTCCTCAGAATAACCAAGGATTAATAAAGTGACACGGGTCTTTATGGTTCTAGTGAGAGACTAATATTTTCACAATTAATGACTGGAGAAACACTCTTTTAATGCTTCTAAGTGAAGTAATACTGGTTTCTAAGGGTGTTTTCTATGATCGTACTGACAGATTAGCAATATTTCAACATTAGTGACGGGAGAAACACTCTTTTTAAAGGCTCCAGTAAGTATTTATTTGGTAACTTTATGGTTCCAATGACATTTCATGAAACTAAGATCAACTCATGTAGTGACGCGTCTCGGCGAAAGCTTACTATGCATAACATTAGGGAAGGCGTCGTTTGAAGTGTTAGTGTCTATCACTTGGACCGGAAGGTGTTGTTTTTAGACCTGTGACATTTTGAGCAATACCGCGACCCTGTGTCACAAAGGGCAATGGGAAGGGAGGGCGGGGAAAGCCGAAAGCCGATGAAAGACAGTAAGCTTCAAAGTGTATCCTGTAGCCATATCGCCTCCTGAACTCTTTGCACGCAGAAGCACACACGCACACACTTACACTCCTCTCCAGCCATGAAGAAAGCACCTTCCTTACTTCTGCTGCTGGTGGTGGCGGCTGGGCCTGGAAGCTCGCCCACCCCTGCCCTGGCCCAGCAGTGCGGCCATGAAAGCTCAGTGAACAATCATAATTCCAACGTTACCATTAATCTGTCACGTACAAGCATGTCTGTGTACGTGCGGCCTCTCCCAGGCTTCAAGGGCATCAGCCTGACAGCGAAGGCGTCTGATGGAGAGGAGTACACAGCTTGCTTCCCGAAACAGAACACGTGCTTCGAGGGCGACGCCGACTTTTGGGAGGTTTCGGTGGCGGTGTGGGCATCCAACGACACGCCCGAAAACAGCAACGATCACGGGCTCTACTTCAGAATGTGGACTGATGGGTGTCCCAGCCAGTGCTACTATGCTGCCACTGTAGACAAAATTGAGAAGCTCATTGTTACCGGTCACGGCCCAGCAGCCTGGATCTACAACACCCCGGACCCAAGTTGCAAGATAATAACCATTTGGAACATTCGTGTGAAAGACGCTGTCCACTGCTTGCCGACGCTACCAACGGAAACTAACACCACCAGCTTGGGAACCATTCCGTTCACACACACCGCCAAGTCCACCGCACGCCGCAACACGAACTCATCTACTCCGTCAGCCACTACATTGATGATGGTGGTGGTGGTGGTGGTGCTGGGTATTGTGCTAGGGGTGCTGTCAGTGGTGGCGGTGCGTCTGGCTCTGCTTGTCAAGAAACTCAAGGTAAAACAAGATGAAACAAACACGAGGTTGTATTAGGTAAGAAGTCTCTCTCTCTCTCTCTCTCTCTCTCTCTCTCTCTCTCTCTCTCTCTCTCTCTCTCTCTCTCTCTCTCTCTCTCTCTTTCTCTCTTTCGATCTATATATCTGTCTATCTATCTATCTAATGATAATAATGGCAATAAAAATGATGATAATAATAATAATAATAATAATAATAATAATAATAATAATAATAATAATAATGATAATAATAGTAATAGTAATAGTAATAATAATAATAATAATAATAATAATAATAATAATAATAATAATAATAATAATAACAATAATAACAGTAACGATAATAATGATAACAATGATAATAACAATAATAATATCCCTGTCGCAGGTGTCATCAGCCAATGCAGGAGGCGCAGTGTGCTTCAGCAGCCTGCAGGAAGACACGTGCATGAAGGAACACAGCGGGGCCGACTACTCACTCACTCTCGCCACTTATCCATCACTGAACAGTTCAACACACACAAATGACTCCACTGGTGAACAGACGGGAGGGCTTGTTGTTATGCAGGGCTCAGTGTTCTGGCGTGTTGTTCTTGTCAGGTGGTATTCCACTTTCGATATCTCATGCCGTGTTTTGAAATGCTCCTGTCACCTCACCACGACTATTTACAAAGGCCACAGAGGTGATTCATTTGGTTATCATTTTTCTTTTTTATTGAACTATTACTAGAGGTACGAAGGTACTATTTAGAATCCAAAGAACTTTTGCTATCCCTAAAATCATGAAAGCGTTCTTGAAAACCCAAATAACTTCCACTCCCCTTGATTAGGTCTATAAAATTCATCGGGCTCTGCTAAACTATCATTAAAGACATAGAAACACAGTGTAAGAACCCAAGAGACTGTTAAAATATTGATAAAACCATTAAAAACACCCCTGATGACGTGAAATATCTTAGTAAGCCCTCGTAAAGTGTCACTCAGTATTGTCATGGCCATGGAAATTGAAGATCGCATCATTGTACTCTGGCAATCTCTCCGTCATCACTGTGTCACAATGCATGCATCCGGTGTGCACCAAAACACGCCAATTTTGAGTTTCAAGTAGTAATATCATAGCCACTTGTTTTGATTATCAGTAAATATATGCATTTGTTAAGTCTGTCGCATGCACGGTTTCAGACGAGTAGGGTGCCGGAATATGTGATGTAACATCCAGATTCCCTGACCTCAACAATACAACCTGTTAAAAGTGAGGCCGAGCAAACGAAGATTGAAGTATCCGGTCTGTTGGGAGCAAGTAAATGTCAAGTTTATATAGTTGAGTCAATGGGTTGTCTTTCCAGCAGCATCCGTTAAGGGGGGGGTGTAGAAACTAGTGACACGTCCACCCCTTAGACTTGCCCTTCACCCCTGAAAGCCCCGCAGGAGTTAATCATAGAGGTGTTCTTCAAGGCAAGTTAATGATAGTGAAGGGATTCTGTTCAGTTGGCATTGTAACTTTGTGCTCTATTATTTCACTTCTGTAGGGCTGCACACAATCACCTATAGCTGTTTAGAAACCTGATTTTTGTAGTTTATTTGCTTTTACACTTTTGAGAAAAATACAATTAACTTCTCTTATCATTTTGACTGTAGGCACGCAGGGACTTGTTGTATTGTGAATGTCGACAAGGAGAGGAGTGTCAAGACGCCTCAGAAACTTAATTAGCTAACAATTGGTTCGTACCATGTTTTTTTTTTTTTTTATAGCATCATTTTGGCAAAGTTTATCTATTTTCTTATATTCTACCCTTGTTGACTTTCCTGACAGAAATTAAAGTAGTAAAAAATGCTAACAGCAGAAGGAAATATAATCATAGATGTTTTTTGTCATTTTGTGGGTTTGTAGAATGAATTCCTCCTTCCCTGTGTCTGTAGATGTAAGTCTGCCTTCCCTGTGTCTGTAGATGTAAGTCTGCCTTCTCTGAGTCATGAGTCTCGATGCTGAGGACATTGTCGGGTTCTCATTTCCTCGCCTTGCATCCTCTGTCTGTTCAAGTAGAAGTGCAATAAACAGATTCACACTGATCCAGTACTTTGAAAACTGTGTATGTGTGTGTGTGTGTGTGTGTGTGTGTGTGTGTGTGTGTGTGTGTGTGTGTGTGTGTGTGTGTGTGTGTGTGTGTGTGTGTGTGTGTGTGTGTGTGTGTGTGTGTATCTGTGTCTGTGTGTGCGTGTGTGTGTGTGTGTGTGTGTCATTGATATTATGAGGAAGTATATACGTACGTTAAATGACGTACACAACAAAAGTAGTAGCAGTAACAATGCTAGTAGCAATATCACTATCAGTAACAATAGCAATAGTAGTATCAATACTTCTATTGGTACTTCTATACTTATTGTTACTAATATCGTTACTGATACTACTTTTAAGAACATAAGAATATAAGAAAAGAGGGAAGCTGCAAGAGGCCGCCAGGCCTATACGAGGCAGTCCCAGTGTGTTTAAGCTACCTAATTCCATCCATCTTCCCCATCCATGAACTTATCTAACCTTCTTTTAAAGCTCCCTATTGACTCAGCCCTGACTACATGACCACTGAGACCGTTCCACTCATCAACCACTCTGTTTGAAAACCAGTTTCTTCCCATTTCTTTCCTAAACCTGAATTTTTCAAGTTTAAACCCATTATTTCTGGTTCTGTCCCCGCTACTGATCCTAAAAACTGCATTCATGTCCCCTCTATTAAAACCCTTATACCACTTAAATACTTCTATTAGGTCTCCTCTTAACCTACGTCTCTCTAAGCAATGCAGATTAAGTTTTTTCAGTCTCTCTTCATAGGGAATATCCCTCATTCCCCGTATCATTTTAGTTATCCTCCTTTGCACAGACTCCAACAGAGCTATATCCTTCCTGAAATGTGGGGACCAGAATTGTACCGCATAGTCAAAATGTGGCCTGACCAGCGCCAAGTATAATTTTTGTATTACTTCAGGACTCCTACTTTTAACACTTCTAAAAATGAAACCTAATACTCTATTCGCCTTATTTCTGGCCTCGATACATTGCTTCCTTGTACCGAGATCGGAGCTAACTATGACTCCTAAATCTTTCTCATACTGGGAACTTCCTAGTGCCACGTTATCTATCGTGTACCTATTGCTTGGATTATCTCTACCCACGCTCAGTACCCTGCATTTGTTAATATTGAACTGCATTAGCCATCTATCTGTCCATTCTCTCATCCTATCCAAGTCTGCTTGCAAAGCCTTGGCATCCGGATCGAACCGAATTAATATACCTATCTTTGTGTCGTCCGCAAATTTACTGATATCACTATTAATTCCACTATCCAAGTCGTTGATATATATCAGAAATAATAATGGCCCTAAAACTGAGCCCTGTGGCACCCCACTAACTACTTCTCCCCACTCGGAATTCGATCCATTAATTACTACACTTTGTCGTCTGTCGTCTAACCACGCTTTAATCGAGCAATTTTTTTTTTTTTTCTTTCTACAGTATGATTACTCTTCGAGACGCATCACAGATCAACATCATTCACATGAACTGTAGATGCTTAGCAAAAAAACTCAGATAATATAAAGACTTTCCTTAATTGTCTTGATGAACTTACAGACACTATAGTTTTATCTGAAGCCTGGCGAAATGAAAATAATAAACATCTAAGCTACATGAATTTGCCAGTTAATACACTTACCATCCTACTCGAAAAACAACGGTTCAAGAAAGTGTTTCAGTCCTTGTTTCCAATTTGTTAGATTTCGAACAGGAAAATAGTCAACATCTATCAACGAAGATACTAAAATTACCACAATTTAGAATAATTACAAACTCTGTTAATATTTTCGTTTCTGCCATTTATAGACCCAACAGTAAGCACATAGCAGTAGATCAATTTTGTGATAATCTAAACAGAGTTCTACAAAAAAATATCAAAGAACAGCAAAATCATTCTTACATGGGAATCTAATACAAATGTACTGGAGCATACAACCCACTCATCAACAAATAATTTCCTTACCAGCACCAAGTTGTAATAATACAATACAACAAGAAATAATGGATTCAAGTTTAATGTTATTATATTTAAAAAGACATAGGGAGGATTTAGTTGTCAAATAATTGAGTGATAAGCGAATAGAGATTCCGAAATCAAGTTATTAGTGCTAAATCATTAGAACGCTTTAAAGCAAGACAAGAAACGTCTGTGGATGAGAATTCGCAGGAAATACTATTTGTATGTCGGTCTGAATGCTTCGTTCAGCTTTATATATATATATATATATATATATATATATATATATATATATATATATATATATATATATATATATATATATATATTCATGTCCTGTTAAGTAAACTCTCATAAACTCCGGAATTCCTTTCATGCTTCTGTAGTTTCACTTTCTTATGACTTGAAGTCCTTCGAGAGTGAGGTTTCCAGACACTTATCTTGTATATATATAAATTCTTTTTGTTTTGTTTTTACCAGGCTTTCGACTTTGTTCTGGGACTGGCACCTCAGTGCATGGGCTTTTTTTTAATGTTGTTTTGTTGCTCTTGCTCGATGCTCCTCCTAATTCAAAAGCACACAAAGAAAAGGCTGAGATTCTAGGAAGTGGATACGTTTTGTAGGATTTTGAGGGAAAGGAGGCGATGTTGCCGTGCACTGCAACTTAATGCATCTTATGACAATTCTGGGCGTGGGCCACCACAATCTGTGACCGAATAGTGGGGTGTGGGCGCCCATGCTACCCCGGGGCCCTACATTATTATCTATTTCTTTATATGAAAGATCAGCTCGTGTCATTATGTCTTGGTAAAAGCTCACTGAAGTACATCATAGAAAATGTCGTTTGTACAAGTGTTGACGTGTCACTCAGACCTGCAGAATTCCTTACGATCCATGACCTATGACATATGAGTAATGCGAGGAGCCAGTTTGGCGCCAAGCCATAGTAAGGACGAGGGAAGTGGGGAGGAAGGACATCAAGCACCAACGACCATCATACAGCTCTACCGTCTCCTGAACTTCTTGCAGACACACATACACCCACACACTGCACACACACACTCCTGTCCAGCCATGAAGACCTTGCCTTCCCTACTACCTCTGCTGGTAGCGGTTGCAACTGAATCTGGAAGCTCCCTCACCACCGCTCTGGCTCATCTGTGCAATTATGAATACAGAGTCATCGAAAATGACACATTCGTTGCCACTGGAATCTCACACTTAAGCAATTATCTATACATTAGACCTGAGCCAGGCTTTGAGGGCGTCAGCATGACGGTGGGGACAACTGATGGCGAGAAGTACACCGCCTTCTTCCCGAAGCAGGACAAGTGCTTTCAGCACCAAGCGGACTGGTGGCAGATTTTGATGGAATCGTGGCCATACAACTACACCTCAGACAACACCAACCATCACGGTCTTTACTTCAGAATGTGGACTAGTGGATGTCCCAGGCTGTGCTACCATACTGCTATAGTCAACGAAGTTGTGGACGCCAATATTACCATTTATGGCCCTTCAGCATGGAAGAACAACCCCCCAGACTCACGCTGCAAGACCGTAATGATTATGAACAATTATGACGAGGAACGTGTGCCCTGCAGGTCTTACAAATCTCCGGAAGGTGACAACATGAAAACGGGACCTGTTGAGGCTAAACACCCTGTCACGCCAGCGAGCACACGCCCCACAACCACGGCCTCATCCATCAGCACAATTTTCCCAGAATCTCTGACAGTCTCTCTCATGGTAGTGCTGGTGCCAGGCATTGCACTGACACTGGCGGCCACAGGGACGCTGCGTCTAGTCCTGGTTCTGAAGGAACGCAAGAAAAAACGAACAGCAGCACGCCCGACAGTGTAGGAGGTAAGGAACATCACAATGTCTCTCTCTCACTCTCACTCTCTCTCTCTCTCTCTCTCTCTCTCTCTCTCTCTCTCTCTCTCTCTCTCTCTCTCTCTCTCTCTCTCTCTCTCTCTCTCTCTCTCTCACACACACACACACACACACACACACACACCGCGTAGTGTAGTGGTTAGCAAGCTCGACTCACAATCGAGAGAGCCCGGGTTCGAGTCCCGGGAAGCGGCGAGGCAAATGGGCAAGCCTCTTAATGTGTAGTCCCTGTTCACCTAGCAGTGAATAAGTACGGGATGTAACTCGAGGGGTTGTGACCTCGCTTTCCCGGTGTGTGGAGTGTGTTGTGGTCTCAGTCCTACCCGAAGATCGGGTTATGAGTTCTGAGCTCGCTCCGTAATGGGGAAGACTGGCTGGGTGACCAGCAGACGACCGTGGTGGTGAATTACACACACACACCGCGTAGTGTAGTGATTAGCACACTCGGCTCACAACCGAGAAGGACCGGGTTCTAGTCCAGGGTGCGATGAGGCAAATGGGCAAGCCTCTTATGTGTAGTTTCTGTTCACCTAACAGCAAGTGGGTACAGGATGTAACTCGAGGGGTTGTGGCCTCGCTGTCCCTGTGTGTGGAGTGTGTTGTGGTCTCAGTCCTATCCGAAGATCGGTCTATGAGCTCTGAGCTCGATCCGTAATGGGGAAGGCTAGCAGGGTGGCCAGCAGACGACCGTGGTGGTGGTGGTGGTGGTGGTGGTGAATTACATACACACACACACACACACACACACACACACACACACACACACACACACACACACACACACACACAATGTAATATGGCGATAATGATGATAATGATAATGATGATGATGATGACGATAATAATAATAATAATAATAATAATAATAATAATAATAATAATAATAATAATAATAATAATAATAATAACAATAATAATAATAATAATGGTAGTAATAAAAGCAATTATAATAATTGTAATACCAATAAAAATGGCTTCTCCTAGGTGTCGTCAGCAGAGGCAGAAGGCGCCTTCAGGGAGACCGGCGCCTGAAGGAACACAGCGCGGCCGGCCACGGACCACTTTACCCATCACTGGGCACACTCAAAGCATTGCCTTAGTGAACAGAAACAGACAGGAGGGTGTGCAGTGATGCAGTGCTCAGGGCCCAGTGTTCCCGCCAGCTGCTTCTGTCAAGTTGTATTCCACTTTTGATAGTATCTCAGGCCTTGTTTGAAATACTCTTGTTCTCTCAACAGGGCTGTTATCAAAGACCACAGAAGTGATAAGTTGTGTTCTTATATCATTTCATTATCTTTTACTTGGCGATTTAGAACTGCTGTTAAACTGTGACTGGAATTACGAAAGCAACATTCATAATCTAAAAAGCAGGATTACCAAACAACCTCTTCATCTTTTCTATGGTTCATCTTCATGTAAGCAAAACGCGTATAAGAATCACGTTCAACAAAAATCTATTTCCTCTGTTGTTGGCCATTATTGTACTCTAAAAGAATACATCTGGTTGAATAATGAATGGTCTAACGTGTAGGATGATGCAACATTCAGATCCCGTGACAGCGATTCGAATCCGTTCAAACCACGTCGAGTTTCCAAGCGTTTGAGTATCCGGTGTTGTGTTTTCAACGAACCGTGAAGTCACGATGTTGAGTCATAACTTAAAATGTCGGTAAATTTTTATCTATATTTCTATAACTAGGTTTTGAATTTGCTCGTCTCTTTTTCTTTTCTCCTTTTTTTTTTCTTCTTTTTTAGTAGGGGCGAGGGAGCCGCAAGTTTCTATTTCACTGAAGTCGACGTCCCTTATACACACACACAAAAAAAAATAAACATCGTACTAATGAAGAGACTGAAATAAAAGAAAATATAATCGTGTTTCTTATGTTACCAATTTGTATTTGTAGATGTAAGTCTGCCTTCTCTGTGTCTGTAGATGTAAGTCTGCCTTCCCTGAGTCATGAGTCTCGATGCTGAGGACATTGTCGGGTCCTCATTTCCTCGCCTTGCATCCTCTGTCTGTTCAAGTAGAAGTGCAATAAACAGATTCACACACCGTTACCTTTGTTATGCCTTTCACTGATCCAGTTCTTTGAAAACTGTGTGTGTGTGTGTGTGTGTGTGTGTGTGTGTGTGTGTGTGTGTGTGTGTGTGTGTGTTTGGGGCTATAGATACGTTATCAATATCGTCATCTTGTTATTATTTCCAAAGAAACAATGCAGGGAACAATGTATACATATATAAGTATTATGAATTTTCGTCATAGTAATGCTTTTTTATATAATGAATGCATACTTATTTTCACAAGAATACTACTTTTGCTCTAGTTTTTGGTCTGTGATAGAAATAATTGGCTTTCATAGTGTCTAATGATTATCATATATAGAAGCACCAACATTTTCCTTTATTTAAACTCCCTGAAATGTCAGAGAGAGAGAGAGAGAGAGAGAGTGTGTGTGTGTGTGTGTGTGTGTGTGTGTGTGTGTGTGTAACAGATCATCATTATAGCTTTTCTCTCCTCAGAGTAACCCGACAATAAGTGGTGGATTAAGACCCTGTGGAACGCCTCAATCTTCTCCCTCCTCGGATTCCTCTTCGCTGGAACTCGAAGACTCCTCACCCTCTGTCCTGCAAAATACAAACAGGTCAGTGGGAGTGTGGTTGTGGGCGTGTGTGGGTGTGTACGAAGTGAGGCAAGCATACATGTGACTGTTTTAAAGGCTTCTGTATGTCCTTATAATTTTTCGTTATTAATATGGACTGACGAGTTTGTCTGGAAGTATTACATTAGATTTGGTTAGGTTAGGTTAGGTTAGGTAGGTTGTACTAATAGGTTATGTAAGATTTGTATAGTTTAGGTTTGTTTTAGATGAGCAGGTATATTGTGATGACAGTAGTGTTAGCTCTCTCTCTCTCTCTCTCTCTCTCTCTCTCTCTCTCTCTCTCTCTCTCTCTCTCTCTCTCTCTCTCTCTCTCTCTCTCTCTATTTCTCTCTCTCTCTGCTTTATTTATTTATCTATTTTTTATTTATTTATTTCTTTTTATTTAAGACTATCAAAGAGTAATGATATACAGTCTATAAGGAACTGAAGCCCCTTGAGGTCCCTTGTCTATGTCAGGCCAGGACGATCACTGGAGGGACGTAGCTAAAGGGCACAAGTATATTTAAAGGTCATCACAGAGAGCTTCCTATAAATAAACACACACGCATATGAACATTCCTTCCATTTAACCTTTCTGTTAAAGAGCTCGTGCTGCCGTTAACCCTCATACTGGTGGTGTAGTAATGGTCGTATGCTTAACCCCTTCATTACTACGACACATTTTTACTTTGAGATTTGTGTACGATTAGACCATTTTACTGATATTTGATAGGAAGGGTCTATGGATGATTAATGGCCACAGTCTTCACTATACTAATCCCCACATGAGTTTTTGAAGCTGTATAAAATCACCAAATAGTAACCAGAATGAATATGGAAACGCGTCATGCTACTGAACGGGTTAAACGTGCTCTCATCTACTCTCCACTATTCTAAGCAGCTTTCCTAACACTAGCGATAGTTTTCAAGGAGGTTTACATGATTGCAGTGATGATTTAGCAAGAATTCCTTATAATCACTTAAGAAAACACCAGTAAGAACGCAACTTTTCACCTACATGCCTTATAAAATGCACCTCATGAAAGAAAGAAGTGTTTAAGAATACAAGCCTAAGTGATTATAGGAGCATTTCTTCTGTGCTGGTCTCTGCTGCACTGGTGGCTACTTGTCCTTTCCTGTAACATGAGAGAGGCGCTGCGCTGTCTTCATGTGTGGTGCGGAATGGTGCCGATCCTATCCTAATATCCGTCACTATGATCTCTGAGCGGCTGGCACTGTTCCGATATTGGCAAACGACTTTAAGGTAAATAACACACACACACACACACACACACACACACACACACACACACACACACACACAGGAAGGGAAGATGTGTAAGAGATATTAAAAAAGTATAGTTTCCCGCAAAGATGTATTGAGACGTGGAACAGTTTGAGTGAAGAAGTAGTGTCTGCAACGAGTGTGCATAGTTTTAAAGTAAGATTGGATAAGTGTAGATATGGAGACGGGGCCACACGAGCATAAAGCCCAGGCCCTGTAAAACTACAACTAGGTAAATACACACACCTTCGTTTCGGTATGTTCCACACCCTGAGCGTAGTGTCGGTGGATCCCGTGTAGATATGCTCACCACTAATGGCCATGCAGGTGACGGCGATCTGGTGGCCCGTGTACACAGCCAACACCTCCCTCGTAGCGGCATCCACGGCCCGGGCAAAGTTGTCGCTGCTCACTATGAACACTGCCGAGAAGAGAGATGGTGGTGGTGGTGGTGGTGGTGGTAGTTGTGCATGACTGGATGATAGACTGTGTTCTCAAGCATTTCCGCGTTTTAATCTCGGCTACTTAAACAAACTATATTGGAAGTTACTGGGGATTTGAGAGGTGTTTTCTTGCATCCTGGTATAGTTTAACCCCTTCAGTACCATGACACATTTCCATATTCATTCTTCTTATTATTTGGTGATTTTATACAGCTCCAGAAATTTATGTGGGAATTAGAATAATGAAGACTGTGGCCATTAGTATTCTGACCTCCATAGACCCTTTATAATGTCAATGAAATGGTCCAATCGTACACAAATCCCAAGGTAAAAATGTGCCCCAGTATCGAAGGGATTAACAGGTTACTGAACGTTACTGAATTATGAAATGTGCTTTAATCATTCGTATAGATAGATAGAACACCACTAATTATCTCAGGGGCCTTTCAAAACAATAACGAGACACAAAGGCTATTCACAATACGAGCTCACACAACTCCACACACATACACATGCCGTTGTGGAGGTGGATGGCGTTGATGGTGTTGGTGGCAGGCCTGAAGGAAGTGAGGGAATCCACAGAGACAACCTGCTGCCGTCCCATCTTAACGGTGTCGCGGCCAGTGACGTCCCACACCCGCACCACGCCGTCACCGTCACCACTGTAGAGCAGCTTATTGAGGGCCAGCAGGCAGGTGATGTGGCTCTTGTGGCCCTCGAACACCTGCCATTGAGAGAGAGAGAGAGAGAGAGAGAGAGAGAGAGAGAGAGAGAGAGAGAGTTATTATGTCCGTAAATAAAACCGAATATAAAAGAAATCGAAAAAAAGATGGAAGCAGAAATAGCATCATTACAACAAAACTAAAGTCATTAATGAAACAAACCCAAGTTGACACACAGACACACACACACATACCACACACACACACACACACACACACACACACACACACACACACACACACACACACACACACACACACACACACTCACCCGAAAGTTGACCGCCGTATCGATGTGCCAACTGCGAATGGTCTTATCTGCGCTGGCTGTGTACAAGAGACGCGAATTAGTGTCCGTCACGATGGCCACCACGCAGCCAGTGTGCCCCTTGAACACCTGAGAGCGATCCACAGGTATATGGAGAGGAAGAACAAGCACCGTCAATCCTGTTGGTTCTCACGAGAATGTTTGTGAAAAGCTGCCCTGTTAAGTTTCAAGTTACAGATATATGATCGTTAAAGGTACGGTGAAGATGTGCATGTTCTCCTCCTCCTCCTCCTCCTCCTCCTCCTCCGAGAGTCACAGTAATAAGAGCCACAGTAGCAAGAGTCACAGTAGCAAGGGTCACAGTATCAAGACTCACAGTATACCAAGTCACAGTAAAAAGAGCCACACCTGAAGACAGTTTCCAGACACGAAGTCCCAGGATCGCGCAGTACAGTCAAGGCTTCCCGTCACCACCAGGTCGCCGAAGCCAATCGTGCCCGTGTCATCCTCCTCGCCGGGGTCAACCATCAGCGAGTACACGGCCCTCTCATGCCCCTAAGAACGTGGAGGAAATAGTGATAGATGGCAGTAGTGATAGTGAAGGCCTATACATTACAAGGAAGTGGTAAACTAGGTAGACTTTAGCTTGTTTTGAACATGCGAGAATAGAGTTTGCGTTGATAGCAGGGGTATACACACACACACACACACACACACACACACACACCGACTTGCCTCAAACGTCGTTGATAGCACACACACACACACACACACACACACACACACACACACACACACACACACACACACACACACACACACACACACACACCGACTTGCCTCAAACGTCGTTGATAGCAGGGACACACACACACACACACACACACACACACACACACACACACACACACACACACACACAGCCTTGCCTCTAATGTCTTGATACACGCGATGTCGTCTGCGTCTCCCTTGAGGTTCTCCAGTATCTCTTCTTCCACGTGCCACGCCTTCGTCGTCTTGTCCTGGGAGGAGCTCAGAATATACTCCCCCGTGCATAAGACTCGCGATATCCTGCCCTTGTGTCCTGTGAGAGAGAGAGAGAGAGCGAGAGAGAGAGAGAGGGAGAAGGAGTAACAATTTATGAGCCGATTTTCAGTTTTTTTTCACATGCATTTTTCTTCTTTTCATTTCCTTTTTTTGCGAGAAGTAGGTCACTGATAGACAAGATATTTATGGGAACTGTCATGAGAGCAGTTGTAAGATGACAAATGTGGCGTAGCAGGTTTGGGAATGAATGTGGAGATAATGTTTTATGTAAGACAATTAAGATTTCTTTTATGTAGAAGAGAAAAACCAGCCAAGGTCAACAGAAAGAGCTAAAATGGAAAAAAAAAAAACATTTATTTGCCAGTCCGGGTGTTCAAAGAAGAGGATAAATGTCTTAAAATTCATCTTAACCTCTTGAGTACCATGACACATTTTCGTACTTATTTTGCTTACTGGTGATTTTATGCAGCTTCAGAAACTCATAAGGGGATTAGAATAGTGAAGACTGTAGCCATTAACCTTCTAACCTCCATGGAACCTTCGTAATGTAAATAAAATCGTCTAATCACACCCAAAACTCATGGTAGAAATGCGGTCCCAGTACTGGAGGAGTTAAATGGGTTCAGATCATACGAAGATGGAAATACAGAAGCAGATAAAGAGTAACAGATAGTGAAAAAGAAAGAAAATAAGATGCCAGTTCCTTAAGAAAATGGTTTAAAGGCAAGCCCAAAAATTACCTCTATAAGTGAAGAGACAGTCACAGCTAATGGTGTCCCACTTCCTGAGGGTGGAGTCCGCTGCGCCCGTCACGATGAAGGTGTCATGAACGGCGACGCACGTGATGTAACTGGTGTGACCTCTGGTGTGGGAGACAGTGGTGCAGTCTTGGTCAGAATTCATCGTATACACTATTCGCCCCCATCATGTTTAGAATTTTATCAATCATTCACCCCTTCAGTACCATAGCGCGTTTTTATATTCATTCTGCTTACTATCTGGTGATTTTATACAGCTTCAGAAACTTGTGTGGGGATTAGAATAGTGAAGACTGTGGCCATTAATCTTCTGACCTCCATAGAGTCTTCCTGATGTCAATAAAATCGTTTAATCATTCAAGGCACAAATGCGTCACAGTACTGAAGGGGTTATTCGCAAGTCCTATCAACTGTTAGTATTTATAAGAAAACTGTCAGCAGATTACAAGATTTAAGATTGTCAGCTTATCGGAGGATTTAAGACTGTCAGGAGATTAGATAGAAAGATCAGGATTGTCAGAAGATTAGATATAAAACTTAAGACTGTCAGCGGATTAGGACTGTCAGTAAATCGGGTGACTTAAGCTTGAGGGGGAAACAAAGCTCTACCTCTCTTGAGTATCCACAAAGTCAGACACTGCCTTCTGCAACCACTTCCTCTCCTCAACCATGCATACAAAGGAACACATACAGATAGTTAGAGAGAGAGAGAGAGAGAGAGAGAGAGAGAGAGAGAGAGAGAGAGTTTATAAACCAAAGTGAACAAGAGTATCAATCTTAACAATATGCAAATACAATATAATACAAAATGAAAACAAATAAAATAAAGACACCACTAAAAATTTTATGTAGCTCAAAGAAAAAACAC
>NC_059266.1:1503038-1523038 GCF_017591435.1 Portunus trituberculatus
TCTGCGGTGATCAGCGTTCCCAGGGTGGAGGAGCGGAGGAAAGGCGCTCATCTGTCCATCCATCTATCCACTCATTTATCCACTTGTCTCTCTTCTCATTCATCCACCCATTCTTTCATCCACTCGTTTGTCTATCCGTTCATCCACACATTCTTTCATCAAACTGTTTTATCTACTCATTTATCCATCCATTCATTCATCCAATTGTCTATCCACTCATTCATGCAACCGTCTATCTATTCATTTATATATCCACTCGTTCATCAACCGTCCTTTTATTCATCCATGTATCCGCTTTAGAGGTGTATCGGGTGGATGTGGATGTGTGTGCGGATGTCGTGTGTACTTATTTTGCGGATGCGGATGCGGACTTTCTTTTTTTTCGTTTTCTTTTTCATTTTTATGCGCTTTGAGAATTGGTGTTGGTGCGTTTAGTGCTAAATTTCCAAAATGAAATGGTCTAACAAGTATTCATCATGTCTAATCGTTATGTTGAATGTATTGAACCTTCTCTCAAAGATAACTATTGACTCGGCTCTCTCTCTCTCTCTCTCTCTCTCTCTCTCTCTCTCTCTCTCTCTCTCTCTCTCTCTCTCTCTCTCAAGCTATATTTGAAAATTATAATGAAACTTTCCAATAATTCCTAAGGACTTTCTCTTACGCATTATTTTACATTTCTTAACCCTTAAATTTTAAGTTTTCTTTAAAACATAACAAGAGAATTCTCCATTTTCTATGGGACACGTTGGTATTTCAGGAAGAAATCCAAATATATATTAGATTTGAACATATGAATATAAAGGAGGCTACAGTGACCCAGCAAACCTGCAAGTGTTAGTTTGTGTCTGGTGAAAATAAATATCCTGACCTAGAAGACAGTGACTATATATATATATATATATATATATATATATATATATATATATATATATATATATATATATATATATATATATATATATATATATATATATATATATATATATATATATATATATATATATATATATATATATATATATATATATATATATATATATATATATATATATATATATATATATATATATATATATATATATATATATATATATAACTTTTTCTTATATCTACACAGTGAAAGGATTAGGAATGAAATTAATGAGTGGAATTAATTGAAGTCTATGCTACAGTAACCCAGCAAAGCCCTCAGATGAAGACGCTTATGTATATTCCTTTTTCATCCCTACCACTAATACAATGAATAGCTATAGTACTTTTGTCGCCCGGGTCAGCCAGTGGCCTTCCAGTTTGCCGCTGTCGCGTGCGAAATTTTCCCTCCATACGAAAGTATCCCCTGGGTTTCACACTCTGTTATCTTTGCTCAAACTCGTGGATAAAAGGATATATGGTGGTGATATCCTAGCCAGAGTAAGCACGATCATCAATTGTCATTATGAACGTATATAACACATCGTCAGTAGTCTTACAATGTATTATTATTTTATCCAATGTTTGAAGCCTCCAAATAGCTCCGACAGGCACAGTTCCGCACGACACCGACATACCATCACACACTTTCATCTTTTTTTTAATAAATACAGCGAGTTTCACAATTCTTTTGGAAGGCTAGAGAAAAAAAATTATTCTTGCTGCTCCAGGCAAATTTTCAGTGAGAAATATTCATTCTTTACTAGTTTATTGGTCAAAATCGGTCAGCCCTTCACCTCCGATGGGACTATACGTGAAGCTCTTTGTCCTTTCGTGCTATTCTTGTTTTTGTTGTTATTGTTGTTTTGTTGTTGTTGTTGGTGGTGGTGGGGGTGATTGTACGGGATGAGGGCTTATCTTATCTTATTTTTCTTCTTCTTCTTTTTCTTCTTCTTCGTCTTCTTCTTCTTCTCCTCTCTTTCTCCGTCATCATTATCTTCTTCTCCTCCTCTCCTTCTCCTTCTTCATCATTACTTTTTTTCTTTCTCCCTCTCTTTCTCCATTTCCTTTTTTTCTTTTCTTTTTCCTTTTCCTTTTTGCTTCTCCTTCTCCTTCTCCTCCTCCTCCATCTCCTACTCCTCCTTCTCTTTCTCCTCCTCCTCCATTTCCTACTCCTCCTTCTCCTCCTCCTCCTTCTACTTCTCTTTGGGGTACTTTTCCCTCTATTTTTTGCTCTTCACTTGCCTCTCTCACACAATAAAATAGGAAGAAAATATAAGTTCCTCGGATACAAAACATCTGGAAGCTGTAGCAAGTTTATTCCCAAAAAAATATATATTCTGGTACAAAATCTGGAAGCATGTCTTGAAACGCGTGAGTTAGTGGGCAGCTTTCGTTGATGTGGTTACGAGAGAGAGAGAGAGAGAGAGAGAGAGAGAGAGAGAGAGAGAGAGAGAGAGAGAGAGAGAGAGAGAGACAAACGCACATTCATTAGTCAAGTCAGCTCCCTCATTAGAGATATCGAACCTTGGTCCATACACTGCCAGCAAGAAACTGACCACCAAGCCAGCAGACTATAGCTACCACAACCCTCACGAAGCGCTACTGGTTAACGAGAAGCTTGGTTAGTGTGGCAACATGGCGTAGTTATGGCTTCAGCACCTCCATGGATGAGAACTAGTCATTACCCAACTATCATCCCTAGTCAGCTACTCTCCCTAAAGCCCTCTGTTGACTCTGCACTATACTGATTACTACTCTGATTACTGAGTCCGTTCTAAAGTTTGAGTCTAGCGTTACAAAATAGAGAAACGTTAGTGGGTGAGGCAAGATGGCGGGGTCGTAGCCTCAGTATATCGAATCTATTGATGAAATTGAAAAAAAGAAAGGAATATATGATCAAAATTTGGAAAAAAAATGAAAGTAAACCAAGAATAGACGAACACAAGTAAGAAGATCAAGAGATATTAAAGAATTGGGAGCCGATACAAGGTTTTCAATCCCACGCCGAGTATTGGAGTTGATCCTACTACAGATTCATCCCCGTGAGTTCTTGCGTTTCTCTTTTCTTTCGATCTTACGTCACAATATGATGAACACAAGAAAGAACAAGAAATATTATTAAAGTGGGAGCCGATACAAAAGGTTTTCAATCCCACACCGACTATTGAAGTTGATCTAGACAATAAACACTATAGATCCATCACCGTGAGTTCTTATTTCTCTTTTCTTTCGATCATACGTCACAATATGAGAAAAAATAGCAATGTATCATAAGCTCACATGAAAAATACATCGTACTATTGTAATGAGAAGGATGAATAACATTAATACCATACGAATCCAACTGAAAAGATCCTAAAATAGCGGAAGAACATTAAGGCGTGAACGAAACATTTTGGTAATAACTATTCTAATCATTTGTTTGAAGACAGATGGAAAGAAAGCGAAGGTCTTTTTACTCGTTCATTATACTTATGATTAATTGAGCAAATTCTAATTATGTCTGAGAGAGAGAGAGAGAGAGAGAGAGAGAGAGAGAGAGAGAGAAAGTCATATCAGTGTTATCTTTATAGTTCAACACAGACTATCTCTCTTTCTCTCTTCTATATACGCAAGCTGAGGCATAGAGAGAGAGAGAGAGAGAGAGAGAGAGAGAGAGAGAGAGAGAGAGAATCTGGCTTTTATGGCTCTGATATAATGCTTGGAATCACTTTATGTATTACTGCATCAGAGTCTATTTAAACATCAATTTGAATGCATAACAAATCTGCATATATTCATTCTGGTGTTGCTTTTGACCTTTTTACTATAGCGCTTTCCTGAATGGTGTGTCGTGAACAGGCGAGAGTGAGTGTGCAGTTGCCCAAATAAGTTCAATCATATTTCACAAAACGTTCCAATAAAAAAATAATTTGCTTTGTATTTTGAAACGCTTTGAACTCACCAGAACAAATTTACAAAGGTCACAGATGTATAGATAGGTTCTCAAGAGAGCTTTCCCTATCACAAGTACAGGATAATTGTTAATCTATTACTGGAATCATGAAAGCACTCTTGGAACCTTCTATAATGTCTATTGGATCCTGCTGAAGTGGCTGAGGCAAGACTTTCTGGTAATAGACACACTCCTCCACCTGTCACATCCTCTCTCCTTCGTCTCTAATCTCTTATTTTGCTAATTAATCCACGTGTTAATTTCTATACTATGAAAGCACTCTTGGAACCTTCTGTAATGTCTATTGGATCCTGTTGAAGTGGCTGAGGTAAGACTTTCTGGTATTAGACACTTTCCTCCATCTGTCACATTCTCATTCCTTGGTCTTTAATTTCTTACTTTGCTTATTAATCCTATACTATGAAAGCACTCTTGGAACCTTCTGTAATGTCTATTGGATCCTGTTGAAGTGGCTAAGGTAAGACTTTCTGGTATTAGACACTTTCCTCCATCTGTCACATTCTCACTTTTTGGTCTTTAAGCTCTTACTTTGTTTATTAATCCACGTATTCCTATATCCACTTATTTTCAATGAAATCCACTGTACTTCGTCATGGTACTTCTTTTAGCGGCTCTACTAAAGGTGGAAGTTTAGTGGCTGTATCTTAACTTACTAGGACATTTCAGGGATAGGTTTAATAGGTAGAGGTGTTCGCTAGCCAGGAGGTCAATTGTTAGAGCTTCCCCTTCATTGTAGTCTGTCAGTGTTTTGAAATAATGTGGCCGCCTGAGAACACGAGAACTTGATATCACTAGTGGCGGCTGTTGATCTTTCTCGCTGGTTGATCTACGTACATGTGTTTTTTATTTTTTATGTAAGAGGGGAAACTGGCCAAGGACAACAAAAAAAAAAAAAAAAAAAGAGGCCTACTTGATTGCCAGTTACCTTAAAAGATTAGTAGAGTTAACCAAAAGTCAGGGACAAATGTCTTGAAACTTCCCTCTTAAAAGAAGTCAAGTAGCAGGAAGATGGAAGGCAGGCAGGCAGGGAGTTCCAGAGTTTACCAGGGAAAGGTATGAATAAATGAGAGTACTGGCTAACTCTTCCTGCCTTACTACGAAACATGGTGCAAATTAACGTATTTCCACCAAAACCCTTGATAAGATCACCGGATTAACCCTACACAAATAATCTGGCATATTAGAATTAAGTAATGCTTCTGTTAGGAATGAAGCGAATTTGACGTGCTTTTTGAACACGAGATGAGGATTTATAGACCAATCAGCGAGGAACAGCATCAGTCGTCTTGTGTTCCAGCGTCTTCAGGTGGCTGGATCATTGCCACACACTTCATAACACTTGGTATAAAATGCATATACGCTTTGTTAGTACCTGACTTGCTACACTTGAGATTACAAAGGAGGGAGGAGGAGGAGGAGGAGGAGAGGAGGAGGAGAGGAGGGAGGGAGATAAAAGGAGAGGGGCATGGAGAAGGCACGCATGGAGAGGACGGTTTCCAAATCACACACACACACACACACACACACACACACACACACACACACACACACACACACACACACACACACACTACCGTCGTCTGCTGGTTCTTCCTGGAGGAGGCTGGCTGGAGTTCTTCCTTCTGTCTCTTCTTTCACTTCCTTCTCTCCTGCTTCCGTTATCCTTACTCCTCCCTCCGCTTTCTCTTTTTCGCGAAACATTCTCTCCTCTCCTTCCTCCATTTCCTCCATTCCTCTCTCCACTCCCCCTGCTCCTCCTCCCCCCCTCGGCCTCCTGCTATTCCACCCGCTTTTCCACCTCGCTCAGAACGGCCTCGCATCCTCGCCGCGCCTTCTGCAGGAAATCTTCGGCCTGTGTTAAGTAGGAGTTGCGTTCAGGCCCCTCCAGCAGGTTGTCCAGGTTCACCAGCACGTTGTAGTAGGCACCCCACGCCCCAGCCTCCAGACACCGCGCCCCGACCTGGTGTGGGTGATATCAAGGGTGACTGGGGTGTGTTTGACTCGATGGGTTTACTGAGTGGGTGATTAATCCTTTCAATACAAGGACATATTTTTTACCTTGAGATTTGTGTACGATTAAACCATTTTATTGACATTAACAAGGGTTAATGGCCAGTCTTCACATTTCAATCTCCCACGTAAGTTTCTGAAGCTGTATAAAATCACGAAATTGTAAGCAGAATGAATATGGAAACGCGTTATGGTACTCAAGGGGTTAACTTTTTGCCTGACTGATTGGGAGTGACTGGATGATTAAGATGTTATTTACTTGACTTATAAATTTACTGACTGTTTCACTTCTTACTTGACTGACTTACTGACTTGACTGAGTGACTGACCTGTAAGTCGGACCTGCAGTTCATGTTGCCCACGGTCGCCATCTCCACCAGAGGCTCCCAGGTCTGGTCAATCACTTTCAGGAGGGAGAGAGGCACCTGGATGGTCTTCTCCGTGGCTGTCTTCACCGCTCTCTCCCTCACACCCTTCTCCTCCTCCGTTCCCTGTGGAAGCCTTACAGCGTCCTGCGGTAAGCACGAGGGGAACATATCAGGGGGAAAATGTCCGTGGGGGTGAAATAAGTGTGGGGAGGGGGGAATATGACCGTGCCCGGGGAGTCACAGAGCACGGTTAGGGGTTTTATGTGCTAACCAGTACTCTCAATCATTCATCCCTTTCTCTGGTAAACTCTGGAACTCCTTAGTAGTAGTAGTAGTAGTAATAGTAGTAATAGTGGTGATGATAGTAGTAGTAGTAGTAGTGATAGTAGTAGAAGTCATAGTAGCAGTAGCAGTTGTTGTTGTTACTGTTATTGTTGTCGTCATTCTCTTAATCTCATTCCCATCAACTTTTACGTAATATTTCACTCTACTCCACTTCTTTTGTACGAGTATACTTCCTCTTCCTGTCACTCGTCTCCCTCAGTCTCGTCCTCATCTTCCCCTTCCTACTTCTACTCCTCCCCTTCCTTTCAGCCTCACCAATACACACATTTTCCGACTGAGTTATCGCTCCGCAGCAAAGGTAGGCGAGCGTAAACAAGGGACGTTGTATTAAGTTACGTGCAATAAAGGTCAGCCTTGTAATTACTCCCACCTGCACTGCGAACGTCATGTGCTTTGCTCGATGGCTGGCTGGTCCCCGCCGCGCGCCGGGAAGGGAACGAGGTTAATAGCATTGGGGAAAAGCTTGCAGGAGAAACTAAAGAGAATGGAACAGAACGAGGAGAATGATTGAAAGGTAAAAATGGATAAAAATTGCGAAATAAGACTAAGGAAAGAAGGAAATAAGGAAATGAATAGGTTAGCAGGAAAAACTAGAGAGGATGGAACGAAATGAGAATAAATGAAAGGAAAACGGATAAAATTGCAAAATGTGACGAAGGAAAGAAGAAAATAAAGAAAGGAATAGGAAACTTGCAGGAGAAAGATGTGAGAATGGAACAAAAAAGAGAACAATTGAAAAGTATAAGGATAAAAAATTGCAAACTGTGATGAAGAAAAGAAGGAAATAAGGAAATGAATAGGAAAAGTCCACAAGGAGGAACTAGTGAACATTAAACAAAAAGGAAAAGGAAAACGGTGGAAGGAAAATATGAGTTAGGATAGAAGGAAATAAGGAAACGAATACGAAGAAGCGGACAGGAGGAAATAGGAAAAAGTGAACACAAATAGGACGATCAAAAAGGTGAAAAGGAAAATATGAATAAGAAAAAATGTCAGACAGAGAATAGAAGGAATATGAGTGATTAAAATGGAAAAAAAAAATGTATCAAAGTTGTATTAGGAAGAAAAAGAAAAAAATGTGAATAAGAAATGAAGAGAGAAAGAAAACAGATAAGAATGATTGAGAGAGGGAGAAAACTTAGTCAAAATAAAATAGGTTAGGAAAGGTTAGGTTAGGTTGGATTGAGTTGGGTTGGGTTGGGTTAGATTAGTTTGGGTTAGCTCAGAAAAAGTCAGGCTGCGTTATAGAAAGTAAGACATCTTAGAAAGTACGTTAGGATAGGTTAGGATTGGTTAGGTTTGGTTAGGATAGATTAGGGTTGGTTAGGATTGGTTAGGTTTGGTTAGGGTAAGTTAGGTAAGGTGACATAACGTTACACAATAGCCCTGCGACGCACCATGTAGGCGTTGAAGGCAGCGGTGTCAGCGTCGATGGCCGGCAGGAGGGAGACTGCAGCCTGATGGAGGGGCGGGATGAGGCGGCGCATAGTGGCATCCAGAGCCTCCCACTGCCGCTTGCCGAAGGTCATCTGGCCCACCATGGTGCCTAACGCCGCGCCCTGCCAGGATAGGAGGGAGTGGTAAGGCATAATGGTAGACATTAATGATTGTATGAGTAAAACATAATAGTAGCCAACAGGGGGTGCGTTACTGATGGCGTGTGTCCGTTACTACTACTACTACTACTACTACTACTACTACTACTACTAATAATAATAATAATAATAATAATAATAATAATAATAATAATAACAATAATAATGACAATAATAATAATGATAATAGTACTGCTGCTGCTGCTGCTGCTATTTCTACATCATCGACGTCATCATCGTCTGAGAGAGAGAGAGAGAGAGAGAGAGAGAGAGAGAGAGAGCGCGAGAATATATTAATTTCTATGAGCTAAAGGTCACCAACCCTCACTGTGACACTCTCTCTCTCTCTCTCTCTCTCTCTCTCTCTCTCTCTCTACAACACAGGCAAACCATCACATTTAATAATTTCCTTCATAATTCCCACAATTAAATGACCAGAATGAATGTGAATAATAAATTAGAGTAATGAACAAAAATAACAAAAATGAAGAATATAAAGAATAACTAGATTAAATTAATAAAACAAATAAAACTAAGACTAGGGCTCTCTCTCTCTCTCTCTCTCTCTCTCTCTCTCTCTCTCTCTCTCTCTCTCTCTCTCTCTCTCTCACCATGGCCGCCACAGTAGCTGCCACAGAGCCGCCTCCTGGTGCTGGAGTCCTTGCCGCCACGCCCCTCACGAACTCCTCCACACTGCCACGCCCCAGCTTCCCCACGCCTTGCCCCGCGCCCACACAGTACTCGATGATGCGCTCCCTTTCCGTACACGCCCATAGACAGAGAGGGGCGAGTGGGCGTGGTAGGGTAAGGGTAGGGGGAGATAAATTGACGTGTGTTATTGTGATTTGATTGTGGTTTCTCTCTCTCTCTCTCTCTCTCTCTCTCTCTCTCTCTCTCTCTCTCTCTCTCTCTCTCTCTCTCTCTCTCTCTCTCTTGCTTTCGTTCTTGCCCTAAGCTGTCATTCTTGTTCCCATTCTCGTTCTCTCTCTCTCTCTCTCTCTCTCTCTCTCTCTCTCTCTCTCTCTCTCTCTCTCTCTCTCTCTCTCTCCAAAGGCTGAGATTTTGCAGAGCTTCATAATAATAAAACGCACACACCCACGCACGCACGCGACATACACACACACACACACACACACACACACACACACACACACACACACACACACACACACACACACACACACACACACACACACACACTGAAACACATACCAAGTTAATAAGATGCAATTACTTGGGAAATATGTCCACACACACACACACACACACACACACGTACATGGAATATTGATTACGTGCACACACCTGCTCGTGAAAATGTTAAGTAAGGGAGTAAAGAAAGAACGTTTTTTTGCATATATGTGGGACAATAAGTCTAGTGTGGCAAAGGAATATGCACGTAATGGCAGGGTGGTGTAGGGGTGAATTTCTTGAGGTAATGGGTGACGTAGAGAGGACGGGGCTAATGCATGGGTGAAGAGAATAGTAAGGAATGAATTAATAGTCTGAATTATTGTTATTATTTCTTAGTTTACCTTGTGTTGTTGCTATTTCTAGAACTCATGTTGTTTGTGCTACTGCTGCTGTTACTGCTGCTACTACTACTACTACTACTACTACTACTACTACTACTACTACTACTACTTCTATCTTCTATTACTACTATTTATATTACTACTACTACTACTACTACTACTACTACTACTACTACTACTACTACTACTACTACTACCACCACCACTACCACTACCACCATTACCACTAATAAACTAACAGCGCGCCATAAAATTCTCTCTCTCTCTCTCTCTCTCTCTCTCTCTCTCTCTCTCTCTCTCTCTCACTTTGGGTTGAAGGGAGACAGAGTGCTGAGTCCGAGGCGGTTGATGGCAAGCTGCACCTTCTGCTCCTCCTCCAGTATAAACAGCTCCTCCTTGGCTATATAGTACTCCGCCGCCTGCAGGAGAGCCGCGAGGGGGACGAGACCTACCACCTCTGAACCCATCACTCCAATCTTGAGCTCCGCGGCGTCTTTCTTTGCCTGGCGGGGTGAGAGAAGGAGTGAGGGCGTCTAGTGGCAGTATACGGTTAACCTCTTCAATACCATGGAATCTCTAAAGACATCTAGAATAAAGAAATGGGTTAAAAATAATAGGTTTTTGTAATTTATTGCCACTTTAGAGATTGGAGGTGGTCAAGGAGCAAGTAAACATATTTCAGTGATTAGGAATCTTGTTTTTCTCTTGGTTCTTCTGGCTGGGTTTTGGCAGCGTTGTTGAGAGACGTGTAGACTCTGCTGTCGGAGAGCTAAGCAAGTGTCTGGTCTTGGTAGTCTGTTGTCTATGGGCTCAGGAACTGTTCTGAGGATGCGCTGGGCTTCTCTTGATTCTACGGTAAGGTTGTGGTGCGTATCCTATTGTTACTTTCTGCGTTGCCTCACTAAACATCCACATTTCACCGTTCTGGGTCCTAGTCATCATCAGCAGTTATGGGGGCGTGACAAATAGCACTCTCTCTCTCTCTCTCTCTCTCTCTCTCTCTCTCTCTCTCTCTCTCTCTCTCTCTCTCTCTCTCTCTCTCTCTCTCTCTCTCTCTCTGTTATTTCGAGTAACTTGAAGCGAGATAGAAAAAAAAACCTAAATCTGCATTCCTTAGAGAGACATCGGTTAAGAGGAGGGGTTATAACGAACGGGACATGAGCAAAGTTCTTAGGAGTAGTAGAACCAGAAATAATGGGTTTAAGCATGAGAAAATCAGGTTTAGGAAAGAAATGGGGTCTCAGTAATCATTCATGTTCTTAGTGCTAAGTTAATAAGTAGCTTTGAAAGAAGATTAGATAAATTTATGGATGAGAATGATAGATAGAATTAAGTAGCTTTGTTCATAGAGGGACTGCCACGTGTAGATCTGACAGCCTCTTGTAGCTTTTTCTTTTTTTTCTTTTATGTTCTTATGTCAGCATGGGTTGTTTGCAATGAGCGCTTCCAACAAAGGGATGGATGGAGGGATAAGAGTTTGCTTGATGAGAAAAAAAGGAAGAGAAATATATGAATAGTAATTAAGGAAGGTAGGGCAGTGATGTTTGAGGGAGTGTTCCAATAGGGAGGAAGGGAGAAGTGAGGGAAAGAAACGTGTAAGACTGAGGGGAATGACCACTTGTGCGTGCGTGCGTGTGTGTGTGTGTGTGTGTATGTGTGTGTGTGTGTGTGATAGAAGAGAGTGAGGGGAAGTGCTCGGAAGAAGTGAGAGGGGAAAGGGGGCGTGGGGAAGTGATAAAAGAGATGGGAGCTGTGGAGGAAACAGGGGAGGGGAGAGAGAGAGAGAGAGAGAGAGAGAGAGAGAGAGAGAGAGAGAGAGAGAGAGAGAGAGAGAGAGAGAGAGAGAGAGAGAAGTGTGTAGGTCATAAAGTTGTACAAAATACGTATTGAGTCTCTCTCTCTCTCTCTCTCTCTCTCTCTCTCTCTCTCTCTCTCTCTCTCTCTCTCTCTCTCTCTCTCTCTCTCTCTCTCTCACACACACAGGAAGTACCACGTCAACACACTAACCAAAAAAAAAGAAATAAATGAAAAATGAAAACCCCGCGGGACACAATCTTGAAAACTCGTTAAACTAACCCCCTCATTGTAATACGTAGCACCACCACCACCACCACCAGTTCCAGCCCACCCACACCCAGGTCCACCCCTCCACCCACACCTACCTCCTCGAAGGCCACATGCATGGGTGTCACGTCGTAGTCTGTGAGGTTGATGCTGATCTGGGCCAAGCGTTGCTCCTCCAGATACCAACCAATGGCCTGGCAGCATCTGAGGCGGCCGGTCTGGGTGGGGCCGCGACCCTGTTCCCGGAGGTTGAGCGCGATCCTAGCAGAGAGACACGAGGCTTTGGTATAACACTGGCGGCTTACATTGAGTGTTTGTGCAGTTTTGGTTAGAAGTTAGTGGATTAGCTACGTTATTATTGTTCTTGATAGCTGGTTCGTTAATTAGTCTGTTTTTTTCTTTGTCTTGTTTATTTAATTTCGTGTGTGTGTGTGTGTGTGTGTGTGTGTGTGTGTGTGTGTGTGTGTGTGTGTGTGTGTGTGTTTGATGGCTTCCTTCACCTCTAACTTTTATGATTTATCTACAATACATGTTATAGACTGCTTTCCTTCATTGCCTGTTTGTGTAGTAGTAGTTCAATGTCAGTGACTTCATTGAGTTGTTGTTTTTTCTAATACTTTCTTTGTGATTCTAGTGAGAGTTTAACCCCTTCAGTAGCGGAACACGTTTTCATATTTATTCTGCTTACCATCTGGCGATTCTATACAGCTTTAGAAACTTATGTAGCGATAAAGAATAGTGAAGACTGGCCATTAATCTCCTGACCTCCGTAGACCCTTCCTAATGTAAACAGAATAGTCTAATTACATCAACAATTCATGATAAAAATGCGTTCCAGTAATGAAGGTATTAAAAGGATTATGCATGTCTATTAGGAGAAAAATCACGTATATTAGAACCCTTTAAAGCAGGCCATTGAATACATTCCTGGTGAGAGAACAAAGCATACCACAACACAAGGCCACATTTTGCCATACCGCGAGCAGATCCTGAGCTTAACATTGAGAAAATAATAAAACACAGTCACAGTGAGTGAGAAAGGGCTATTGATCTCTGACCACAAGTGTACAAAGATAAGAAAAAAAAAGAGAGGATTATGACTGAGATGCTAAAATTAGTGAGATAGAAAAAGGTGAAGAAAACCGAAGTACTATTTAATTATAAGTTTCAGAGTTAATGAGATTGAATAAATGATGGACTGAGATGAAAAACCTTCCATATTTGTCCTTAATGTCGACTCAATATGACGTGGAAAGGAGACTAGAGAAAAAGTGTGTGCGAAAACGAGAGAGAGAGAGAGAGAGAGAGAGAGAGAGAGAGATTAAATTGCAGTTTCTTATATAGTAAACAACAGAAGAGGTTGCGTTACCACTGTGTTTGTGTAGCATTTGTATGTGTAAACCAACCAAGCAAAAAATAGAAAAAAAAAGGAAGAGAAGAAAAGGGAGAGGAGACAAAAACATGAAATTACTGTCTCTTAAAATACGAAATAGTGGAGAAGGTGACGTTACTATTAATTTACGTGCATGAGAAAGACACTGGCTGAGAACAACACGAAAAAAAAAAGAAAATGGAAAAAATGAATAAAAAAGAACACTAAATTGGGTAAAAAAAAGGATTAAATACAAAATTGCCACGTACTTAAATAGTAAATGATGGAGAAGTGAAGAAGAAGAAGAAGAAGAAGAAGAAGAAGAAGAAGAAGAAGAAAAAGAAGAAGAAGAGGAGGAGGAAGAGGAGGAAGAAGAAGAAAAAAAAGAAAAAGACGAAGAACAAGAGGTAAAGAAAAGAAAGACGAAAAAGAAAAAGAAAAAGAAAAAAAAAGAGGAATGATAATAAAAATGAAAATAATAATAATAATAGCATAATAAAATAGAAAACAATAAAAGATATCAAGGAAAATATCAAGTTAGCATTTTACTTAATTTTTACTTCTTTTCTTTTCTTTTATTCATATTTACGTGCTTAAATATTCATGTACACACTTATTTAGTCTATTAAGTCAGCTATTGATTCAGGCGTCACTTTGCTCCTCTTTTTGAGATAGTTCAGGTCAAAGGAAGGAGGAAAAATACACAGCGGGGAAGGTGCACACAACGCTTACCAATGAGAGGAGAGGAAGAGTGAAGACAGTGGAGAACTATTGCGTTAGTGACGTGGACGGGATAGTGATGGCAGGAGGAAAAAGAAAACGAAAACTGGCAGAAAATTAATGAGAGTGAAGAAAGTTGTTATATTATTGCTGGGGGGAGAGAGAGAGAGAGAGAGAGAGAGAGAGAGAGAGAGAGAGAGCGTTCAGTTAGGTAGCAAATTCAGATCAGTAAGTAAGACAGATCAAAATAATGCCAGCCAAATAAGCAGTCAAGACTCCACCCCTGCCTCCATCCACACAGGGGTGCGCGCCACATAAGGGTGGAAGAGGCCCTGGGCGAGACCACGTGACATGGGTGGAGGCAAAGGATTGATAGACACGACCTGAAGCACCTGATTTACCTGGAGCTGGTTTAATATAGAGATTTTTTTTTAGGGAGTGGTGGTGGTGGTGGTGGTAGTAGTGTTGTTGTTGTTGTTGTTGTTGTTGCTGTAGTAGTAGTAGTAGTAGTAGTAGTAGTAGTAGTAGTAGTCCCAACACATCACTACACCAATCTCACCACTCCTTACCAGCAGCAGCAGATCTCTTGGCCCGTAGAATGTTGTTTGTGAAAAGTGATACTGTCTAATCTACGTGAATTAATAAATGCGGAATAGTAAAAACTGATGATGTACGAAAGCAAAGACGAACAATGCACGATGACAAAGACGAAAGCTGTTAGATCGCCATGGTGAATTTTTACTCTTTCTTATTCGTGAAAAAAAAACTCGCCAAGGAACACTTGAAAATAGATAAAAACACGCTGATTTGTAGTTCCACCCTAAGATAAATAATGAATTAAGAAAAATAGACGATAGACACAAAAGAGATCTTAAAATTTGGATAACAAAGGCGAAAGATGAGAGATATTCAAGATGATAAAGATAGAGTCCACATCATCCACCCAGCACCACACCACATCACCACATCACCACATAGCACCGCCCCTCACCTGTGTGCCTGTTCCTTGGTGGACAGAAGATTGACGTTGTAAGCGATCAAGAACTTCCTGACGCCCGTGACGGTGGCGCCCCAGCGAGGCACGAACTCACGGCTCCCGAAATCTGGCTCCCACTTGGGCTGTATCAACTGTGTGGGGAATAGAGGTAGATAGAACAATTGTGTGATGAACAGAGAGACAGAAGAATAACTGCGTGGGGAAATAGAGGCAGATAGAACAATTACAGTATGTGGGCAATATAGATAGAAAGAACAGTTGTGTGGGGAATAGAGATAGATAGAAAAGTTGTGTGATGAACAGATAGACAGAAAAACAACGATGCGAGATTAGAGATACACAGAACAATAGCGTGTGGAATATAAATAGACAGAACAGTTGTGTAGGGATTAGAGGTAGATAGAACAGTTGTGTGGGGAATAGACAGACAGAAGAACAACTGTGTGGGGACTAGAGGCTGAGAGAACAATTGTACATGGAGAATAGATATAGATATAGATGTATGAGGAATAAAGATAGAAGAACACTTATGAGGAACAGAAACAGACAGAACAAACAGTGAAGCTACGAACTCTATTATACCTTACTCCTTCCCCTTACTTCTCTATCCCCTTACCTTATCCTTAAGGCCCTCGTACTCCCCGGCCCTGATCTGCGGCAGTGTTGTGCGGAAGTCTTTAGTGGCAGCGGCGCCGTACAAATAGACAGGAACGCCCAACTCCTTAGCGAGGCGCCGGCCGAAGGTAGCAGAGATGGCCACACACTCCTTCTGAGTCACGCCACGCACGGGGATGAAGGGGCACACGTCCAAGGCGCCCATGCGAGGGTGGGAGCCTGTGGGAGGGGATATGGCAGGGTAGGGTTGTGTGTTGAGTTGTTAATGGTTCTAAGGACATATATACAATATATCTACATCAATAACCGGAGAATCACTCTTGAGGGCCCGCCTGATCATCTCTGTTGTATTTCTAAACAGTCGTGTCAAAAGAGCATAGCGTTTTTAAAGGTATTTTAATAGTTCTAAGGACAGATTAACAATACATCTACATCATTAACAGGAGAAACACTCTTGAAAACCTGCCTGATCATCTCTGTGGCCTTTGAAAACAGTCACGGTGAGAGAGCAGAACAGTTCAGAGTGCGGGACCCTGTACATTAACATTAGCAATTGACTAACACGACCAAGCATAACAGAGGCGTCTTATTAGCGGGGCGGGGAGCTCCACGAGGCGACATCTTTTTGTGCGGGTTTAGACAACATTCCTAGACACCCCCTGTCCCCCACACCCACCCCCTGCAGTGTGTGTGTGTGTGTGTGTGTGTGTGTGTGTGTGTGTGTGTGTGTGTGTGGCCTGTTGCTGAGGCGAGGACACGGCACGCCAGCTGTAGAATCACGAGGAGGAGGAGGAGGAGGAAGAGGAGGATAAAACTATAGGAAGGAGATGAGGGTAGAATAAGTAAAGAGAAAGAGCAAGAATAGGAGAAAAACTGGAGGAGAAAGGAAGAAGAGGATAGAATGAAGGAGAGGAGGTAGAAGAATAAGAAAGGCAAAAATTTAGAGGATAAAGACGAGGAGGAGGAGGAGAAAGAGGAGGAGAAGGATATTCAAACAGAAACAGATATCTAAAACCTTTCAACTTCGCTCGGAAACTACTACTAATACTACTAACTTCTTGTAAACAGATAGGATAGCACAGCATAAGATTTTCCACGATCCACCATGAAAGAACAAAAACAACAGCAACAACAACAACAATAAAAGAAAAAGAAAGGAGAAAGAAAAAGAAGAAGAGGAAGAAGAAAGATGAGGAGAAGGAGAAAGAGGAGGATGATCTCTGAAACACTAAGGGGGTATGAGAAGGGAGGACAAGGAAGCGAGGAGATAAAGAATAATAAGAGGTGAGGGAACTCCCATAAAAAGCCAGACAAATTTGGGAAAAGGAAGTCCAGAAAAAGACTGAATAATTAGGAGGAGGAGGAAGACGACGAGGAGGAGGAGGAGGAGGAGGGGGAGGAGGGATGGAGACAGTAGTGACAGGGTACACAACACCCCCAAGGAAGAAGAAGAAGAAGAAGAAGAAGAAGAAGAAGGTACAACATAAGATGACAGAACCCCTACACGTAACATTCCCTCTAAGAAGAACAAGAAGAACAATAAATTAAGATAAGGAAACCCGTAGGAAGCCAATGAACTTACACGTGGCAGTCCTGTCTGAAGAATAACATGAACAAGAACAAGAACAAGAACAAGAACAAGAACATAACACGAGTAAATAAGAGAAGCTACAAACCCCTTCAATACATATACATTTTTACTTTGAGATTTGTGTACGATTAGACCATTTTATTGACATTAGGAGAGGTTTATGGAGATCAGAAGCTTAATGACCACAGTCTTTACTATTTTAATCCCCTTTATAAGTTTCTGAACCTGTATAAAATCACCAAATAGTAAGCAGAATCAATATGGAAACGCGTCATGGTACTCAAGGGCTTAAGATAAACAACAACAACAACAACAACAACAACAACAAAAACAATTAGCAGTTTCCTCACCTTTATGCTTAGTCATGTCAATCCTGGCGAAGGCGACCCTGGCAGCGGCAAGGGCGGCCTCCACCACTTCATCTGGGCCGCCCACAAAGGTGTACACGGTTCGGTTAGTAGAGGCGCCTGGGTCCACATCCAACAGCTTGACGCCATGACACGCCCGTACCGCACCTGCTATGGCCTCGATCACCTGACGGAGGGGCGAAGGAGACGGTGAAGAAGGTGAAGGGAGAGGATGAAGTAGAGGATAAAGGAAGTAATGAAGGAAGGTGAAGGAAATAAAAGAAGTCTGCTATGGCCTGGATTATCTGAAGGAGGGACGAAGGAGGCGGTGAAGGAGGTGAAGGAGGAAGATGAAGTAGAGGATAAATAAGGCAATGAAGGAAGGGAAAAGAAAGGTGAAGCAAATAAAAGAAGTCTGCTGTTGCCTGGATTATCTGAAGGAGGGACGAAGGAGGCGGTGAAGGAGGTAAAGGAGAGAGTGAAGGAGGCGATGAAGGAAGGGAAGAGGAAGCGAAAAGGAAGCTGAAGGAAATAAAAACGTTTGCTATGGCGTGAATTACCTGACGAAGGGACGAAGAAGGCAGTGAAGGAGATGAAGGAGGCGATAGAGGAAGCGAAAAGGAATGTGAAGGAAACAAAAAAAGTGAATGAACAAAGGCAGCTAAGATAGTGATGAATATAGTGAAGGTAGTGTGGCATTCGTATAGATGATAGTGAAGGAGAGGAAAGAGTTATTGAAGAAAAAATGTAATGAGAAACTAAAGGAGGAAGAAGAAGAAAAAGGAGGAGGAGGAGGAGAGAAGGACAAGAAGAAGAAGAAGAAGAAGAAGAAGAAGAAGAAGAAGAAGAAGAAGAAGAAGAAGAAGAAGAAGAAGGAATGACGAAGGAAGGTGGGAAGGAGGAGAAGGAAGAGGAAGAAGAGGAGGAGGAGGATTTCATGATAGTGGTGATATAGATTTTGTTACTGTTTCATGTCTTGTGTTCTTTCTTCTTAGCATAATTATTTCTTCATTATCATAATTTCTTAACTTCTTTCCTGTTCCTCCTATTCCTTTATTTTTTACTTTTTTTTCATTTCCTTTTCTAAATTTACCTTCATTGTCTGTCTCCTCCTCCTCCTCCTCCTTCTTCTCCTTCTCCTTTTCTACTTCTTGTCTCCACTTCTCATCACTCATCTTATTTTATCTCAATTTTTTTCTGAGACTTCCGCCTATTTGCCTTTGGTCTTTAAATCTTACAAACTTGTCCTTCTTTTTTTTCACCGTTTCCTGTTGCCTTGTACGGCGGTTTTATTATCCTTATTTACTTTTTTACCCACATTATCCCACCTCGGGGCAAACCTCACGATAACCCAGAGAGGATAAACAAGGGTGTGGTGTAGACTGCCTCTGGTTACCTGGAGCACACACACACACACACACACACACACACACAGAGAGAGACAGAGTTGAGGAAAGGAGAGGAGTGACAGCCATTTATTCCTGTCACTGTCACTTGTCATTTGCATTGCTGTATTATATTACGTAAGAGAGCTTTTAATAAAGAGCAACAAAAGACGGCAAAATAAATAGTTAAATAAAGAAAGATAAGATAAGAAATGTATATAAAAGTCCCAAGAATGATGTAAATTCAAGAAAGGAAGTGTCGAAAAGAAATATCTCAAATGAACACAATCAAAGCTCTCCCCATGCGTGTTGCACCTTCTGCCGGGGGAAGGAAGGGCTGCAGCAGGATGTGACATAAGCCCCATTCGTCTCCACCCTGCTAAGGATTTGAACGCGGAAGTTGCTGAGTCTTGGTGTGTGTTTGTTGACGTCTCCTTCAGTCGATCTTGTGTTTTTAATCATTAATTTCTGTTTTCGCCTTTTTCTTCTTTTTTTTATGGCTAATTCTTCATTTATCACTTCTATATACTTCTGTCACTATTGCAGCTACTTCTATTACTATTACAACTACTATCACTTCTACAACTATTATCACTACTATTACTCCTCCTCCTCCTCCTCCTTCTCATACTACTACTACTACTACTACTACTACTACTACTACTACTACTACTACTACTACTACTACTACTACTACTACTAACCATCACCAACACAATTAATAACATCGGTTTTAGCTAACACCATCACCACTACTACTACTACTATTTTCACAACTACTAACATTTCTATCAACACCTCTACTAACAACATTACCACTAACCACCACCACCACCACCACCACCACTGCTACTACTACGTGGAGGAAAAAACTTATGCATATACTGACTTTTTTCACCACCACCATCACCACCACCACGGTCACCATCACCACCATCACCACCACCAGAAGCGTGACACTCAGGTGCACACAATCACGTGACCGCTGTTTGGAGGTCGCCGCACCCACACACACACACACACACACATCAAGTGCATGTAAACGTAACACTTTCTTTCTCTTGTTTAAAGTTGTGTGTCTCGTCTTTCTTTTTCTTTCTTTATTGGAGGTTAATGTGTGTGTGTGTGTGTGTGTGTGTGTGTGTGTGTGTGTGTGTGTGTGTGTGTGTGTGTGTGTGTGTGTGTGTG
>NC_059266.1:1540538-1550538 GCF_017591435.1 Portunus trituberculatus
GACGCGTATATTGTAGGTGAATGCTGGAGTTGTGAACAGAAATATTAGTTATGAGTAAAAGATTTCGTTTTCTCTCGTTTTCTCTATTGTGTTGCCAGATAAAGCATCACGTGTTATTCTATATTCTACAATACTGAAGATTAACTGAGTCATTAACTAGACATTTTACGCTTTAAATAAGTTAATAGAAAGAATGTATAAGGCTCTGGGGTATATTCAAGTTAGTATTTCGTTAGTTATAGGTCATGTAAATATTGTACGACAAGTTTTCCAGAGGTGAGGGCGGTCGGCAGCAAGACACCGCGAGGCCCAGCTGAGAGCCACTAGTTGTTATAGAGCATGCGAAGAGAGGGATTATATGTCCTGTTACAGCGCTGGTATGTGAGAGTGGCGTTATTACAGTGAATGGCAAGGAAATTAGTGCATCATTACTGTCCCTCGGGAAACAGATAGTGCATGGCTAGTGGTGGGAGGCGGAGTGGATTACCAGGCGCTGAGGGGAAAGCTTGTAAAGAAGTGCCTCGTCTGAAAAGGGATTTCGATGCAAGAGAAGAGAGGAAGAAAAGATAGACAGCACTTCCCTTCTTCACTTGACGGTAAGGAATGGACTATTGCAGTTTGTAGAATTGTAATAGTAGTAGTTTAGTAGTTAAGCGAATAATGTACCTGTTTTATCTTATATTAATAGATATTCCATGTTTGTCGTTAATTTGAAGCTAATTACAAGTGTGAATCTTAATAACCAATCACTGTGAAGGGAATTTGTCTCAATCTTACATGCTGACACAACAATCAACAAGCTTTAGAGACAATGAAACAACAAAATGAACATGATCAACACAAAAATAAAGGCAGGAAACGATCTTAGCAACACGAAACAGCACAACAGCTATAGTCTCTACTGTAAAATGGCTCCTGGATTTCAAACATATTATAGTTTATTGATAACGTCATTGATTTGATGTGAATAATACTTGGTTTCTGTTGATCCATACACTTATTACAAGGATAGCTCACGGTTTGCCTCAAGATCTGACAACCACGCATTCCCTGGGACACCATTCAGACTGAGACACACTGTATCACCAAAATGAAAAGAAAGTTCAAGACACCAAAGAACACAAAGAAAGTCACGAATTTAGTAGACCTACCATGACAGCCGCTTTATAAAACAACATCCATAAGGGCCTGGCAGGGTGGAGGGGAAGTGGATGGAAAATGGGTGGAGAATGAATGTGAGTGTAGGATAAGAGGTAATGCATATAAGGTGAAGGATAATGGGTAAAAGATGAGTGGTAAATGGGTGGAGGATGAAAGGAATAGGCATGAAGGCTGAGGAGTGGATAGGTGATGGGTGGAGCATGAGGGACAATGGGTGGAGGCCAAGGCAAGGTGGAGGATAGGTGGAGTTGTGGTTAATTTTTCCGTAAACCACATCCCGCTAACTTCTCATGATGGATTTTTTTTTTATTGCTATTTTGATCTCTCTCTCTCTCTCTCTCTCTCTCTCTCTCTCTCTCTCTCTCTCTCTCTCTCTCATGTATTTGTTTTTACTATTTATTTTTACCTCAACAACAACAACTACTACTACTACTACTACTACTACTACTACTACTACTACTACTACTACCACCACCACTACCATTAACATTATCATCATCATCCACGTCCACTCTCTCTCTCATCTTTGCCTCAATCTATCTGCTTCTCCTTTCCCTGTGCCCCGATCTCCGTGCATCGCTGCCCATCAGGGTCGCCACCACCACCACCACCATCTCTGCCTCATTGCCTGGACGCTGATGTTCCCTAGTACTGATACACTAATGCTGCCCCGTGCTGGAAATAATAACAACTATAACAAGAATATTAACATTACTGCTGCTACTACTACTACTACTACTACTACTACTACTACTACTACTACTACTACTACTACTACTAAGGAATAAAAGTAATGATGATAATGATAGTATTTTCTTGCGTTCTGAGGCATAAGTAGATAAACAGCGTAAGAATGATGATAGTCACACCGCCAGCAACAATAATAGTAATGAATGAGTGAATAGACGAAGGTAATACATGGAGATAGAAACAAAAAGATAGAAGAATAGTGAAGCTTATAATATATGTAGAAAAATACTAATCTGATGTATAGTAATAGTAATAGTAATAAAGAAAGTGGTCCTATATATTTTTTTTCTTTTGTAGATATTAGACACACTAATACATAACCACATGAAAATATATTACCATGTCCAACACTATTATTATCCTTGATCAGTGTTTATAATACTACAACTCATTACTGTGTCTTACTTCTTTCACTCGCTCTTTTACATATTTTCCTTCCCTTTTTCATTTATCATGGTAGTTATCCCTCTCTCTCTTTTCCTCTCCAGCTTCAATTATTCCATCCTTTCTTATTCATATACCCTTCCTTTACCTTCCATCTGCTATAATCTCCCTTATTCGCTTTTGTCACCATCATACCTTATCCTATTCATTCATATTCTACCCCAATTCTTGCCTAATACCACCATCACCAGTCACCACCAGGGAAACACGTGCCCCTTTCTCTTCCCTATTGCCTTCCATGTCAATCCCATTCTCTCCTGCTCCTCTCTCTCTCATCCTATTCCTGTCTCGTGCCATCCTCACTCTCATCGCAGGGTTGTGCCAAGCTAGTTCAGAATTTAAGCACCACCAAGTTTCTCCTTCTCTCGTGCCTGTCTGGGCAGGTAGAAAGTGTTGGGGGGACGAGGAGGAGGAGGAGGAGGAGCAGGAGCAAGAGGAAGAGCAGGTGTAGGGGTAGTGGTGGTACTGGAGGAGGAACACAAAGGAATATAAAAGAAGTACAAACAGTAGTAAGAGCATTCTGGTGTTATGGAAAAATAGGTGTGTGTGTTAGTGTGTTGTTGTTGTGAAAGGGATTAGAATATGCTGGTTGATAAATAGTTGATGAAAGAAAAAGGGGAAGTTTGGTTGTTGTGGTGGTGGTGGTTATGATGATGGTTGTGTATATTTGAAGTGTCTATGCATGAATATATATGTGTTTGTGTATAAATCTTTGACCTAAGCTTACTATACTTAACCATACGTACTTAAATTTATTGAATCCTTACCTGACCATACTTTTCCTTGCCTTATTTAACTCCCACCTTACTCTACCCTCAAATTCCTTAATCTTCCTTTACCTTGCCTGACTTAACTTCACATTCCTTATAGTCCTCCTGTCTCTTACCTAACCACCTTACTCTACCTTATCTTACCACGCTCTCTCTCTCTCTCTCTCTCTCTCTCTCTCTCTCTCTCTCTCTCTCTCTCTCTCTCTCTCTCTCTCTCATGTCCATGTTTAGTTAGATAGAAAGTTTTAGGTTAGTTTGCTAGTTTGCCAGTTAGTTAGAAAGTCAGTCAGTCAGTGAATCAGTTTGTGAGTAAGTCATTTAGTTAGAAAGTTAGTCATTGAGTCAGTCACCTATTTAGTTAGATTGTTAGAAAGCCAATCAGTCGGCTATTTGGTTAGAAAGTTAGTAAATCAGTTAGTTACTCAAAAAGACAGTTAGTCACAGTTTTTGTAGTTAATTATTTAGTTAGAGAGCTAGTCAGCCAGGCAGTTACTAAGGAAGATCATTAGTCAAGTCAGTTACTAAAAAACCTAGTTAGTCAGTTAGTCAGGAAGCTAGGCAGTCATTCAGTCAGACCGTCAACTCTTCATTTAGAAAGTTAGTTAATCAGTCAGTTATTTAGAAAGCCAGTTAGTCAGTCATTTAGTGAATTCGGTTTAGAAAGTCAAGCAATCATTCATTCAGTCAATCATTTATGTAGTTAGAAAGCTAATCAGTTTGTCACTTACTTGGAAACACTGGATTAAAACACAGATCGAACAATCCAGAGAGAGAGAGAGAGAGAGAGAGAGAGAGAGAGAGAGAGAGAGAGAGAAACACTAGACCCCAGTAGGTAGGTTGGTAGTAATATGAGACAGCAAGGTACGGATAATGCTGAGCCAACAGAGGGACGTGAGTGGTGAGGGTAACAGCGATAACCCGGACAACACTACAACACAACACAACACTCCTATAACTCTTCACTCTCTCTCAACACTACTACGAACACTACAACACTTCACTATCCCAACACTGCAACACTATACTCTACCACAACATTACAACACTTCACTCTTCCAACACTACTACGAACACTACAACACTTCACTATCTCAACACTGCAACACTATACACTACTACAACACTTCGCTCTCCCAACACTGCAACACTATTCACTACTACCAGCACTACAACACTGCATCCTCTCTAACAACACAAGTTTTTCATATTTTGGCTCCACATTTCTCGTTCACGTTACGCAGAGATGTGATTAATAAAAGAGAGAGAGAGAGAGAGAGAGATTAGTTTCAACACATGACACTTCATTTGCTGTTATTGTTGTTGTTGTTTTGCTGTTGTTGTTCCCTTTAAAGAGAGACCTTATTACGAGCTGTTACTGTTGTTGTTGTTCTGTTAAGTTGTTTGTCTGTTTGTTTACCTATTTACTCAGTTATTCTTTCTATTTATTGTTTATTTGTCAACTTGTTCAGTCTACTTATATTCATTTGATGGTTTAAATCTCATATATCAGTTAGATCTTGTTACGTATTATAGATTGAAGACATTGACGCGTTTCCATATTCGTTCTGCTTACTATTTGATTTTATACAGCTTCACAAATGTAAGTGGGGATTAAAATAGTGAAGACTCTGGACCATTAACCTTCTGACTTCCATAGACCCTTCCTAATGTCAATAAAATGGTCTGATCGTACACAAGTCTTCAGGTAAAAATGTGTCCCAGTATTGATTGAAGGTGTTCATGTGTTTATTTTAATTAGCTGCTCGTTTCTGCTTGCTTTGTTATTCTTATTTATTTATTCAACGTCTTTGTTATTGATTTGTTTATTCATTTACTTAACTATCAAACCCTTCTTTTTATTTCACGTGTAATCTTTCTTTGTGATGTTTTTTTGCTCAATTATTATTACAGTTTTTATGGCTCACCTTGTCTGGATGACCTGGTTTGATAATTAGCCATTTCACTGGATGATTGGCAGAGAGAGAGAGAGAGAGAGAGAGAGAGAGAATAACTAATCATTCCCACTTCACAAGTTTATTAAATCACTGAGGCATTTTTTTTTTTTTTTTTTTTTTTGTGTGTGTGTGTGTGTGTGTGTGTGTGTGTTAACCAATGTGTTGAACTGTGGCTATGGTTAAATTACTCAGAGAGAGAGAGAGAGAGAGAGAGAGAGAGAGAGAGAGAGAATGTCCTGGTAGTTTTCACCTTCCTTTTGCTCTCTCTCTCTCTCTCTCTCTCTCTCTCTCTCTCTCTCTCTCTCTCTCCGTCCCTTTTTCTGCAGCATCATTCCATCTCTCCCTCCCTCCTTTCTTCCTACGCTTACCTTATCTGTCCCTCTGTTAAATGCTTTATCATTCCTCCTCCTCCTCCTCCTCCTCCTCCTCCTCCTCCTCCTCCTCCTCCTCCTCCTCCTCTTTCCTGCGTTCCTTCCTTTCATAATTTTCTTATTATATCTATTGATTTGTCTCAGTTCAGTTTCTTTCCTTCCTTTCCTCCCTCCCTTTTTTACGCATTTTCTATTTTCTTCCTTTGCTTTCAGATATTTATTTCCTGTCTTTCTTCCTTATTTCCTTCTTTCCTTCTTCCTTTCGTCTTAATTCCTATTTTTCTTATTATCTTCGACGTATAATCACCTTTCACTTCCTCTTCTCATTTACATTCCTTCACTTTCTTATCTCCTCCTCCTCCTCCTCCTGCTCTATCTTGTGCCTCTTAAGCAGCCTCACTTTTCTCTCCTTCCCTGCCTCGTTTTCTCTCTTCTTCCCTTCCCTTTTCTTCCTCCTCTCCATAATTATTTATTCTCCGTGTTTCCTCTTTTCTCCCCTCCCACTGAGCCTCTTGTCCATCTGCTTCCTCCCTCCCTCTCATTTTCCTCGATTTTTTGCTTCCTTCTCTTCCTATCTATTCCCTCCCCTCCCCTTCTCTTCCCTTCCCTTCCCTTCCCTTGAGTATTCATCTCCTTATCCCCTCTCTCTCTCTCTCTCTCTCTCTCTCTCTCTCTCTCTCTCTCTCTCTCTCTCTCTCATGGTTCGAAACTTTTTTGTTGCCACCACGAAGTAAACTGCTCCTTCCAGAGAGAGAGAGAGAGAGAGCGCATTCCCTCTTCATATGCCTAAATGAGTTGGTTGGTTCAAGCTTAATTTTAGGCTTACAAGATGCCATTATAAAGAGGCCTATGGATGTTCTTTTAAACGTTTATTCTCTCTCTCTCTCTCTCTCTCTCTCTCTCTCTCTCTCTCTCTCTCTCTCTCTCTCTCTCCGTTTAGTCGTAGTATTCACGATCTTTTCTCTTCATCTTTTTTTTCTGTACTCTCTTATCCTCTTTCACCTTCTCTATGTAGTCCATTTCTGATATGTTATTTTTGAGAGGAAGCTGTGTGTGTGTGTGTGTGTGTGTGTGTGTGTGTGTGTGTGTGTGTGTGTACTGTAGGTTGTGGGTTCTGGCGTGGCAGCATCCAGTCAGCCAACCAGCCACAGCTAACCACTAGTGAGGGGCTGAGCTGCCAGACAGGGGCGGGGATGTGAAGAAACCTGGAGATGCCAAGCTGGTAAACCCGCCCTCACTCCCATCTCTGGTCATACCCACCAGAAACTCATTAAAAGTTTACATAAATGCATATATTTCAGCTTGAACCGCTGATGGAGTGTACCGAGACTTTCAGGAAATAGGGCATAATGTGAGAGGTCATGATAGGGGAAGTTGAAGAGTAGCAGAGGAGGTAGAAACAGGAATACCTAGTGAGTCGTACGCCAGGCAGCGCGGGGAGTCTCTCATGCCCCTTACATCGCATCTCCGCCTCTTCGTTCCTTCCCCAAAAACTTCCCGTTTACATGATGCGCTGGGCTGTTTCCCCGTGTCTAGCAATGGAAATGCCAGCAAGCTCCACACACTTTGTCCAAGGTCTCGTTAAGATATGGGCAGGGCAGAAGTCATTCTCGGCATACCATGAGACGCCCACTACTTGGATATACACACTGCGCGGGGGAAGAGGCTGGAAGGACGCACCCATTTTAGGAGTTGGAGTGGAGCTTGGCAGGGCTGACGTCGCGGGGGAATAGATACTGGTGACAATACGATCTTCATTTCGCTTAGACGGTTCACTACATTACATGCAAAGAAAGAGACTGTTGTGGTAGTCAGGCAGGATCAAATTAACCTGAAAGAAGAGTAGAGAAGAGCTTTTGAAGGTTCCCAAGTGTGTTACTCAGCTGTTTGTCCGTTTGAAAGTTAACAATAATAGAAATGAACACAAAACGGTATGTTTACGATAAGAAAGGAGAGTAAGATTTTAAGGGTTCGGTATAATCCCTCAGCCAAGAAGTTCGGTAGTTTTAATGGGGAATAGAAAGGATTAACGGAGATTTAAGGAAGCCTGCTGGATATAGAGCGACCCAAAGGGAATTATTTGTTTATTTACTTTTTTCATGTATACAGAACGATGAATGAAGAATTAGCACACGGAAGACATATAAGGAATTCAAGGCCTCTGGGGAAGGAAGGAATACAAACCTAATTTATTTCAGTAAGCTTTCATTAGGGAGAACATGCAAGTAATTCCAAGGACGGGACGTATTTTTAAGAGAAGAGGATAGTGATTAGGCAGACATTTCCGTTACAAAGGAGAGAAAAGGTTAATAGACCGAACAAGTTTAAATCTCTAGAGCCTAATGGAATGTGTCCCAGGGTGTTAAAGGAATGCAAGAAGGCCGTTGAGGATCCAGTGCCTAATATCTGTAGAAAAACCAGTCCGTAGTCTTAATGTGGAGACACAATTATAGCTCCCATTTAAAGAAAGAAATGAAACACACACACACACACACACACACACACACACACACACACACACACACACACACACACTGATGGTGACATACTTAATTTGCATTACGGTTATTGGGAAAGAAAAGAACAAAAGGGCAAGACATGATTTATAACTACCCGACGAGGCGCAGCTGCTCAGAGAGAGAGAGGGGGGGGGGCTTCCAAACACGTTCAGTCTCGACCTTTTATCAGCTATTAATCTCCAAGTCAACGAAGAAGGGAGATTAATTGTGTTTGTTCCCTGCAAAGACAAGGTCGCCGCCACTGCTTCCTTCCTTCTTTCCTTCCTTAGTTTTTATCAGTTTGTTTTACAGGAATGAGCCAAGTTCGTGATGCTCTGTCTGAATTAAGAGGAATGTTCTGTCTCATAGCCTTTGAATCTTGAATTGTATGGTAACTTTGCACACACACACACACACACACACACACACACACACACACACACAGAGACACACTGGTAATGCATTCCACTGGTCTATTGTTCTGTTTGGAAAGCTGTATTTCTACACACACTTATCTCCTGTTGTCTTGCTATGCTTCTTGCTGTCTCCTTCTGGTGTTGGGTTTGTATTGCTTGCACAATTCTACATCTAGACTCATTTTATTAAGCATTCATACGCCAGAAACATGTCTCCTCACATTGTCTTTCCTCCAACTTTGACTAATTTATCACACCTTTTCTCCAGCTCAATCAAATCTTTCTTTTAGTTCGGATGAGTAAATCTCGTCTTTTTTCTCCAGCTTTGGTATCTTTCCTCCGAATTGGCTAACTAACTTTTCACACCTTTTCTCTTGCTCAGTCAACTAAATCTCTCTTCCAGATTGAGGGACTAAAACTTTTCTATTTCCTTCAGCTTTGGTATCGTGACTCGACAATTTTTTCCCCTATTATATCTACAACTTCAGAGAATGCGTCCAAATCTTACTGTCCTACACTGTTCCTGCAATGTGTTTCATCGTTCATTCGCCTTTGTTGATTTTTTTTTTTTTTTCGCTGTGTCCTTTAAACGTTGAAGTAGTGAATGTATTGAATTGTTAAAGGGACGAAGGGGAGAGACAGGAAGGACAGGGCGGGAATAAATATAAAAATGGGCAACTTTGGGTGACGGTTGGAAGGGGGAGATGAGAGCAGCTGGACGTGTGTGTGTGTGTGAGTGAGGTAGCCTAGGTTACCCAGCCCCTCTCTCCCTCATCACCACCATCCAGCCCCTGCCTCGCATCCTCGCCCCGCCCAGGGACGAACCAACAAGCGAACGGTCGATTGATCACTCCAACGCTTCCTGATAACACACACACACACACACACGATAAAAGTAGTAGTAGTAGTAGTAGTAATGATATTACCACTGATAGAAGTAATATTTTCCTGCTCATAGTTAAACTACTACTACTACTGCTGCTGCTGCTGCTGCTGCTGCTGCTGCTACTGCTGCTACTATCGTATTATTAATTTTGTTTTGTTATTATTATTATTATTATTATTATTATTATCATTATCATTATTATTATTGTTATTATTGCTATCTTCATCACGATCATCATTATTGTTGTTCTTGTTCTTGTGCTTTTCTTCATCATCATATTTTCTTCTTAATATTATTATTATTATTATTATTATTAGTAGTAGTAGTAGTAGTAGTATCATTATTATCGCTATTATTGCTATCATCATTGCTACTATTACCACTACTACCATACTGCAGGTGTAATGCCTTGGTAATATGTTATACAAGTGAAGCCGCAGCAATTAGGGCAACACATAACAGTTCCCGTCCTGTCATGTGCTTCATTAATGTATTGGCTTAACGCCGCCTGCTGTCATTACCTCTCTATCCATCTGTGTGTGTGTGTGTGTGTGTGTGTGTGTGTTCGTGTCCGTTGTAGATTACCCGACCGTGACTACCAAACGTCCTTGCTCTCTCTCTCTCTCTCTCTCTCTCTCTCTCTCTCTCTCTCTCTCTCTCTCTCTCTCTCTCTCTCTCTCTCCATGCCTTCCTGCTTGCCTCCCTCCCTTCTTTCCCTTCCTTTTGCCTTTCTTTACCTCCCTCCCTCC